>NC_136002.1:17483581-17751081 GCF_048128805.1 Centroberyx gerrardi | reverse complement strand
ATCATCTGGAAAAAAAAGGCAGCCCCCTTTTCATTTACTTGCAACTTTTCCCTTGACTTGAATCACAGAATCTGTTGTGGCTCAGGAAAAAGTTACGAGGACAGGGTGGAGTTTTGACTATATGAATGCAGCCCAAGTGTGTCCTGACAAACCTTACCACACAAATGACACTACCCGTGTGTAAGGAAAGTATATGTTGTCTCACACTTAACAAGCCCTTCAGCTTTCTCTTGTTTTTTCTTTGTCGCTCTATTTCTGTCATAATTTCTTTCATTTCCTCTTTTGTTACCTTCGCTCTCGCCCTGGCGCCCCTTCTTTCTTTCTTTCTTTCTTTCTTTCTCAGGAGGGCTTAATGAGAGGAACAGTGATCAGCTATATATGGTACAGTGTACCACAGTATTAAGAGGGAAACGTTTTAAACTGACACAGAAAGAGATTCTTCCTTTTGTGTGATTCAAGTATTTACACAACAAAAATGTTAGTCTTCATTGTAGGGAATTTTTTATTATCGGTCTTGTATATCTAAGAAGTTCTTGAAAAATGGGTTACTACTCATAGATATTTGTATAGATCTTTTAACATTTTTTAAAAACCAAAGATATTACCGAGAAATATTCTGAATTGAAACTATCCACACAGTAGTAATGTGGAAACAATCTAATAAAATACACCTCTGTTCCACAAGAGGGCACTGGTTCATTTTAACAACTAACAATCAAGATTTTACCAAGAATTGAACATGTAACATTTACCTCAGTAGGGGAATTTTTAAGCCATGTGTTTACCCATGTTTGGGTATTTCTCATTACTTATTACTAATAGCACTTTCATGATCATCAAGTAAAAAGCAACTTCTATTACCAATCTCTTCCATTGTATCTGTGGATGCACTGTGTCCCCTGAGCCTTAATTCACTGCTTGTACATGTATTAATTAAATTGTATTTTTATAAGCTTCAGTCGTCAATCCTTGCACAGAGCATAAGGCCTTTGGCTGGCGTGTTTTTGATGGTGGTGCCATAAGTGTAGGCGGGTGCATGCGTGTGTATGCACACGTGTGTTTTACCGGCCTCTGCAGGTTGGCTACTTTACTTTTAAAAGGAAGTATGCGCTTCCTTTGCGGAAATGAGACATGGTGTGTGTTGGGTTTTTTTTTTTTTTTGCTCCCACCATCTTCAGCTGACGAGTTAACACAGACAAACCTCACTGGCTGTCTGACCCCTCTGTCCCCCTTAAAAGTCTGTCATAGTGGTACGCAGATATCACAGACCCGTGGCATTCTGCTGGCAATATACGACCTTCCAATCAGACCATATTTTCCTACAATACTGTGTGCACAATTTATTTTTGTAAGCATGTTTTTAATGGAAAGGTTTTTGCCTACAAAAATGGATTAAAGATCTCAATTGCAATGTAACTTTGAATTTTATTGAATGTGTGATCAAACTTTGAAATGTGTGTGTGTGTGTGCCTGTATACAATGTATAGTTACAATAAAGGAAACTACAACATTAAGGCTTCCCTCAGTGATATTTTACAAACAATTTTACAAACTCAGAGAGGAGCGTGGCCATAGTGGAAGATGGTGCCTCTCTCAAAGGGCAGCCATCGCCTAAAGGTCAGAAAAATGGGTTTGTGGCTGGGTGGTTGATGGTTGAAACCCCCAGAATAGAAGAGAGGGGGATTCTGGGAAGGGAAAAGCAATGGGCACCTCAAGATCGACCCAAGAGGTGCCACTGAGAAAGACGCTGAACCCCCGAACTGCTCAGTGGTCAACATCAGAAGACTGGGATTGTACTCTGCAGCTTTTAAATGTGAATGTATTTAACTGTACGAGTGTGAAGCAAGCCATTTGCAGCATACTTTCCCTGAAGAAATAAACCAAACAAATGTATCATGGGATGACGGTGGTCACTTGGCCAGTGATTTGTTTTCCTAACCTACTTAGGGATGATCGGGTTGAATGCATGCAAGGAAATTGAGTGCAGAGCCGCCGTAGCTCTTCACTGTGGCAGCGATTAAAAGATGGCGCTTCTTTCATTTTGACCGTGCTCTTTACACTGCAAAAGCTGTCCGTCCATCAAAAAGCTGTTTAGTTTCATATTCAGTCTTCGTATTTTTCTTAATAGAAGTGAAAAGTTCTGCCAATGGAGTCAGATAATTTCACTTGTCTCACTTGTTTCAACTACAGTGAACAAGCACCGACAACATTTGTTTTGTCCCCCCAATTACGTTATTGTACCCTGTAAGTATGCAGTAATTACAAAAACAGTTACGCCATAACTACCTTATAAATTTCTCATAATTACATTCAATTGTTTTGTAGTTGTTTTGTTACCCTGTAACTACAGCATTTTTATTTTACTAGTACCCCATAATTACAAACTAGTAATTAGTGTGTTTTTGTTTGTTTTTTACAGAAAACGAGTGGTATATAAAAAGAAAAATGGACTCTCAGTGAAAAAACAGCCACATTTAGAATAAATATTGATTATATTGTTAGTAACATATATTTACTAATTCCATTACACTTTCACTGCTTTAGGCTACAGTTTACCCATAACTGCAGGAATAAAGGTGTGTTTTGAAGAAATGCTCAAAGACACTATAACAGTAGTGTGCAAATAAATGTATTCAAATAAAACGATTCAGTTGTTCAATTGTGTAAAGTGGATAGGAAGATGACAGCAGTTCAGAAGTGGACTGCAGGTGAGAGGCTGTTCAGACAGGGCTTTGGCTCATCTGCTTCTGTTTGGCAGGTCTGTTGGAGTGGCGTCTCTGCTGTTGCAGCCATGTTGTCAGCAGATTTCTTGTTCTTCCCCCGGAATATGCAGGATAGCCAAGAAAAGAAGCCACGCTTCTTCTTTGGTTTTGTCAACAGGCTGTCTTTGGCACTGGAGCTCTGAGGTCCTGTAGGTTTGACCAGTTGGATGGATGGAAGTGTCTTTTCCAGGGTCAGA
The DNA here is from genome assembly GCF_048128805.1 of Centroberyx gerrardi. Taxonomy (NCBI): domain Eukaryota; kingdom Metazoa; phylum Chordata; class Actinopteri; order Beryciformes; family Berycidae; genus Centroberyx; species Centroberyx gerrardi. Next base: position 17,748,122 of record NC_136002.1, on the reverse strand, counting down.
CCGGACAGATCCTTGGTGTCCTTTACAGTTTCAACCACAACCTCCTTCTCCAAGTCCTGGAGGAACAGCATCAGTTTAGAATCAGCTTTGACGATTGGCTCCCATTCATCAAGATGATCTTGAGTAGGGGCATGGTGTGCAGCGCAGGCAGCCATAAATGTCGAACTCGCTGTTGAGGAAACATTCATGTGCTTTTCACCAAGTTCCTCCTCCTCCAGGAGGACTGAGAGGAACTGCATCATATGAGAATCAGTGCTGCTGACAACAGGTTCCCATTTGTCAAGCTGGTCCAGAGTCGGCCCCTGCTGTGGGGAGCAGTCAACTGCAAATCTAGAGAGATGAGATGAAGCGTAGAGGAGCTCCTCACCACATCCCTCCTTCTTCAAGTCAAAGTGGGATTTGACCAGTGACTCCCACTGATCCAGGCAGCCCAGAGTGGATCCACAGAGTGAGCAGCAGTCAGCCACAAATCCAGATGTGTCACCTGGGGGGGCATAGAGGTATCTCTTTCCAACTGCCTCCAGGTGGTAGTCATCATCAAAACCGATGGGGGAGTGCTGAAGCAGCCTCAATCTCTCAATGATTTTGAAGTCATCAGTCATTGGAGCCTCATGGGATGAAGCCTCAACAAGGTGGAGCAGGTTGGATTGAGCCTCAACATGCTGAGCTGGGTGGATGGATGCTCCAGCATTACCTAACGCTGTGTCTTCAGTCATGAGAGGAGACTCTTTCTCTGTGGGAGGAAGGTCTCCTTTGTCCATGTCCAAGAGACGTTTGTATGCTGATGAAGCTGTGCTGGCTATTGGCTCCCATATATTGAGGCTCTCAAATCCACAAGCAGGTTTGGAGCAGAGACAAACAGCAGACTGAGGTGAAAGGTCACAGTCGAGCTCAGCAGGAACTCCAGAGAAACTAGAGGCTTCAGCATGAAGGTACTGCTCCTTATTCAGGACTTTCGCAAACATGCAGTTGATGTTTTCATGGCGATCGTCATTAAGGGCATTGAGTCGAGCGACCATTTGCATGGATGCTGAAAGAAATGGCAAAATCTTAATAATCAAATAACCATAAGGCCACCTGATGTAGCTTCATTTAAGGTCAACATGCTTCATCATAGCTTCATCTTATGCCTTTCATCATAGTTTTATTTCAACAACAAATCTAACTGTGAATTTACAATGTAAATCAAACTAAGGAACTAAGGAACTGGACACAAATGCAAATCCTTCAACACTAGTCTATCTTGACTGTCTCCTGTTTGTCTGTTCAGCAAAATCTTCTGTACTAATCTTTTCCTGTTAAATAATAAAATTATAAATACATGTGGCTTACCAAGATGGAAATCACTTCATGTTTTCCTTTCTAAAAGGTAGATATTGTTGATGTTTCTCCAAATGAATGCAACATGAGTTTTCTGTCTCAATTTGCAGGTGAACACCGATCAGAAAGGACAACTGTGAGTCTGCGTGTGTGTTCAGGTCAGTCGCTCCTTTATGACACTGACATTCTAAATTCTGTGAACTCTGCTGCATTCTGTCCAGCTGCATTATGATTCATCAGATGAAGCTCACGCCCCAAACTTTGATGACAGATGTCCCACTTCGTACATGGTTTATAAACTACACATGATTAAAAAACACATAACTGAATATTTGGAATTTGTATTAAGATACTGTATTTTTTTATGCAGAAAACATCTATTTAATTGCTAATTCCTATTGCACGTTCACTGTTTTAAGCCACAAGTTATCTTAGTAATCTTACTACTACCTACTACTGTTACTACTATATATTACTATTACCTATTACTACTACCTACTATCATATCTGAGGGGATACTTTGGGATAATAAAAAGAAAAGTTATTAATCTTCAATTCAGCTTTTCAGGTGTAGTATTTTATTAGTACCCCATAATTACAAACTAGTTACACTATAATTAGCGTGCTGTAAAATAAAGCGTTCCCGCAGATTTTTTTTCACTTGTTTCAAGAAAAAAAGTGTAAGACTCAATGCTACATTAAATTACTTGTTATGATGGATATTTTTGGCAGTGTATTTTGCTGCTGTTGAATTAAAACATTTTTTTTTTCCTGGAGCTGAAAGATTACGTGATCACTTTTGTACTGAGTGACTGCCATGGCTTTTAGGGAGATGCAAGGTTTTCTTCATCATCTCCTCTCAGAATGTCACCAATGGATTCTGGGAAAAGGTGACCATTGTTGTTTATTATGGGTGTGTGTGAATGTACGTATGTGTGTATATGTATGAGTGCAGGCGTTTTTGTGTGTGTGTGTGTGTGTGTGTGTGTGTGTGTGTGTGACCATCTTTAAAAAGCTCTGCGTCTGGTTGAATTGGAGGAAGCGGCTCTGACTTCCCCAGGAAATGACTGGACTGGACCCATAAGACGACTCGCAGCAGAGAGAGGGAGGGGGGGGAGGAAAGGAGGGAAGGGTGGAGGGTAGACAGAAAGAGAGATACTGCTTTGCATTGTCCCTCTCTTCTGACTTGGGGGAGAACCGGTTCGAGAGAGACGGAGAGAAGGAAAATCTACAGAGAGAGAAGTGGACAGATTGGACATACAGGCTTTCTGGTCCCTGGTTTTGGCTGTAGGACCGGTGAGGAGATGAGGCCTCTCCTGAGAGCGCTGGTTGCTCTGCTCTGCTGCTCTCTGTCCTCCTCACACACACTGGACCCCGCTGGGAAAAACGTCTGCCAGAATCTCAGGTACAGTATAGCTTTAACACCTTCACTCACTCTTGTAGTTTTCTTATTAAGTGTCGGCGAAGAAAGGTTTCAAATCCCTGGTCAAGTTGAGAAAATCTGGATTGTGAAGATGAACAAAAAAGAAAACAAAAACAAAGGGTGTCCCATCCCTTCACAATTACTGTTTAAGTGCCTTTGAGCAAAGCGTTTAACAGTACATACTGTAGTTGTACTGGACAGTTCCTTGGTGTGAGTACAGTATGTATGTATGTAACTCCTCCTCTCCTTGTAGCTATTTCCCGCAGTCACTGCTTTCAATAAGAGTGTTTTTGGTTGATTTGCCTGGTTAGATTCAGTAAGTGTTTGCCATCTTTCCTCATGAATGGCTCACACAGTGTTTTATTTGCCAAGTCCCAATCTTTATCATTATGTTTTTGTCTTTTTAGGGACCCTTCCACCTTGGTGTGTTGCACTGGATGGCGTCAAGAGGGAACAGAGTGCAGTATACGTGAGTTCCACTGTTCTTGTAAACAGATGATCTTTAGGGAGTATGTTTTTACTAGTTCCATAGTAGTAGTGCTGGCTTTGTATTTCCTGGCTTCTCATTTCGCTGGTTTGTTTTGTGTGTGTGTGTGTGTGGTGTGTGTGTGTCTAGCTGTGTGTGAGGGCAAGCATGCCTGCTTGAAGGATGAGCTCTGTGTGTATCCTGGAGTGTGTCGCTGCCCAGCTGGCTACTACGGGGCTCACTGTAAAACACGTGAGTTACAGCAAACATTTAGGATCAGTTTTTGAATTGAGATGTGTGTCTCTTTTGACAATATGATTTACACTAGACAAATTGTACTAGATATTTCTGTAATTGTATTTCTGAAATTGTTAATTGATTCAACAATACCATTGGTCCATGAAGTTAAAATATATGTAATGCTTATCTGCTCCTTTTTTATGCATACAGTGTGACTAAGTAATTTTTTTTCAAAATCTGCACCAAAACGTATTCAAAATCTGAGTCACTCTTGCCAAACAAACTATGAGAACAATTTATTGTTTAATATGCAGTTTGATAATGTACATGTATGTGTTATGTGTACGTTTGCAGTGTGTTTTGTCTTTTCCTGCCAGGCTGCCCTCCTGAGTTCTGGGCTCCAGACTGTCGTGAGGTGTGCCACTGCCACCCACACGGCCACTGTCACCCGGTCACCGGCGAGTGCACCTGCAACCCCAATCGCTGGGGTCCGCTCTGCCAGAACGCCTGCAAGTGCACCCGCCACGGACGCTGCCACCCCGTCCACGGAAACTGCACCTGCGACGAGGGCTGGTGGACGTCGACCTGCGCCAAGCCGTGCCAGTGCGTCAACGGGGGCGCCCTGAGCGCCGCCTGCGACCAGCTGACGGGCCGGTGCCAGTGCCGCAGGGGCCACTGGGGCCAAAAGTGCCCCATGACTTGCAACTGCTACCTGTCCCCCTGCCACCAGCGGAGCGGGGTGTGTGAGTGCCAGCCGGCCTGGTGGGGACCGAGCTGCGACCGGCGCTGTAACTGCGACCTGGCACACAGCCGCTGTGACCCGGCGGACGGGCAGTGCCTGTGCCAACCGGGCTACCAGGGTGGCTACTGCAACCAGCCATGTGAACCGGGCAAGTATGGCAGCGGGTGCCAACTGAGGTAGGTGTGTGTGGGTGACAAGTAGAGAGAGAGAGATATGTTTGTCTATCACTTCTCATTTTTCATACCATCTCTTTCTCTCTGTCTTTCTCTCTCTGTCTGTCCCTCTCTCCTTTACTCTCTCTCTCTCTCTCTCTCTCTCTCTCTCTCCGATCTCTTTCTGTCTGCCCCTCTCTCCTTTACCCTCTCTCTCTCCTATCTCTCTCTGTCCGTCCCTATCTCTCCTTTACTCTCTTTCTTTTTCCTATCTCTCTCTGTCTGTCCCTCTCTCTCCTTTACTCTCTCTCTCTCCTGTCTCTCTGTCTGTCCCTCTCTCTCCTTTACTCTCTCTCCTATGTCTCTCTGTCTGTCCCTCTCTCTCCTTTACTCTCTTTTTCCCATCTCTCTCTGTCTGTCCCTCTCTCTCCTTTACTCTCTTTTTCTATCTCTCTCTGTCTGTCCCTCTCTCTCCTTTACTCTCTCCTATCTCTCTCTGTCTGTCCCTCTCTCTCCTTTACGCTCTCTCTCTCTCCTATCTCTGTCTGTCCCTCTCTCTCCTTTACGCTCTCTCTCTCTCCTATCTCTCTCTGTCTGTCCCTCTCTCTCCTTTATTCTCTCTCTCTCCTATCTCTCTCTGTCTGTCCCTCTCTCTCCTTTACTCTCTCTCTCTCTCTCTCTCCTATTTCTCTCTGTCTGTCCCTCTCTATCCTTTATTCTCTCTCTCTCTCTCTCCTATCTCTCTCTGTCTGTCCCTCTTTCTCCTTTACTACTTTTTTTCCTTCTATCTCTGTCTGTCTCTCTTCCCTAGTTGCGGTCACTGTAAAGATGCCCAGCACTGCTCTGCCACCGACGGTGTGTGTTCTGCCTGTGAGCCCGGCTGGAACGGGACCCGATGCGACCGTCCCTGCCCGTTCGGTTACTACGGTGACGGCTGCCAGGAGAAGTGCCCACGTTGCAGGAGCAGTGAGGCCTGTGACCCCCAAACAGGGAAGTGTTGGAGGTGTGACCCTGGATGGACAGGACCCAGGTGTGCACGTGTTTCTGTGTTTGATGCATACATGTTATAGCAAAGGTTAACAGAACAACTAAACTTGCAGACTGTGATTGATAACAATTAAAAGGTTCAATCTGCATGGAAATGCTGCTTGGTCATGTGTTCATGCTCTAAAATAGCTATCATCAAGAGTCTTTCCATCTGGTATGCATTGTGTAATTGAGTGTGTGTTTATGTGTGTAGGTGAATGAGTGTGATTGCGAGAGAGAGAGAGAGAGAGAGAGAGAGAGAGAGAGAGAGAGAGAGAGAGAGACAGAGACAGAGACAGACAGACAGACAGACAGATAGAGGTTTGTCTCAACTTAGGATCACAGGCACAAAACGGATTCTCACAAAGGAAATAGCTGATAACAGGGTTAAGGGTTAAGGCCAAGGTAACAGTTAGTATTAGGATTAGGTTGAGAATAACAGTTTAGCTTGTAATGAGATTTAAATTTAGGATAAATGATTGGAAAATGAATGTGAGTAGTAGTAGTAATAGCAACAAAACCATATTTGTGTTTTTGGGTCATGGCGTCTTCTTGCCAGGTGTGAGGAGGCCTGCTCTGACAGGACGTACGGAGACGCCTGCAGCTTCCTCTGTAGCCCTTGTTTCCATGGTGACTGCCATCACGTGACAGGAAGATGTGTCTGTCAGCCAGGCTTTCAGGGAGAGAGGTGAGAGGGCTGGGAGAGACGCGCCCCAAAGGCGAAAATTAAAGCAATATTTCACATCAGTGAACCACCTATCCTCAGGGGAGCAGCGGTCACCAACACACTCACTTTTTTGAAAACCTACTTTAAAAATAGTTCTTTAAACACTTACAAAAGCAAATAAAACCGAGCTAATACTCTTTCATTCTGTGAATTGGCTGTTTACAATTGTCAATATTTAGAATTGGGGGGGAAAACGCATGACAGTGTTGACAACAGATCACAAAGTGCAAAAAGTAAGAAATGTTCAGTAAAAGTGAAAGTTTAAATCTTATTGTGATCAATGTCCCACTCTTTATCAATCATTATTTCCACTGTGTAACAAACTGGATCATATTTCCTTTTGACATGATGTGACTCACTGATCACATACAGTCTTATTGTATGCTGCGGCTGTGTAATTACTCTGCTCTCTAGCTGTAACAGCAGCTGCCCAGCCTTCCAGCATGGCCTCAACTGTTCCTCTGCCTGTGACTGTGGTGAGGGTGTCAGCTGCCATCCAGCCACCGGTGCCTGTCCCAGCAGTATGTCTATCCATCTGTCTGTGTACAGTATGTGTGTGTATGTGTCCGTGTGCTTCTGCCTGGGTTAGTCAGTGCACCTGAAGGGCATCAGGTGTTTTGCTCATGTGTATTCATGTGTGTGTGTGTGTGTGTTTGTGTCAGGTGGCCGCGGCGCTCTGCTGGCCGGTGTGCTGGTGCCGGTGCTGCTGCTGCTGCTCGCTGTGCTCTGCTGCTGTCTGTGCTGTGGAGGAGGAGCTGCCGACGGCAAAGACAGGTCCGCACCTCACTTCACACTCTCACTCATTATATCCACTCAAATTCAAACATAAATGCCTGAACATGACTGGCTGAGACTGGACTGGGCAGGACCCATCAGGCTGGGTTTGGGTTTGGCTGAATTACTCACTCAGTTACTTGAGTGTGTGTTGCCTCAGGTTCCAAAATACACTGTCATTAGTGAAATCTAAGGGCTTTACTTGGATTTGGGGCCACGACAAGTTATACCTCATTTATCTGAGCGTCAGATTCCGGACCGATTGGTTAATCAAATGGGGAGCGTCACCAAAATTATCCCCTATAGACCATAATTAGAAAATGTGGGCATGAATTTGTCATATTTTAAAAATATTTACCAGTACACAGGATCTGATGTAACTTTCTCTTGTCCTGTAAACTAGTGTGTGCAGAAACCCAGCTTGCATGTCAGAGGAAAAGGGGTTATCAAATGTGTCAATGTCTTCAATTACTCTTCTTCTGGTGTGGCTCTGACCACAGACGCCTGACTCTAAGGAAATTGGTGCTGGAGGTTGCTACAAATCCTTCTCCATATTCAAATCCAACTTCCACATAGTGTGCTCTGCCTTTAAAGCCTTGCTGTTCTGCTCAGTCTGTTAGTTTGATGTATCAAAGCCTCTTCCTTTTTATATTTGTAATGTTTCCATGGCACAGTGAACTCTACAAATAAGACAAGCAGCTGAGTGTTGGACATTCTTTCACCGTCTTTTTTCACTGTCTGAACAAATTAGGTTCTACTGTTCAATCAGAAATCAATCAGAAATCTCCTGTATGAAGCTCACAGTTTGACACCCTTGTACCCTTCTCTCTCCCCACTTTCTTAGGGTGACCGTGGGTGATGGAAGTGCGTCAGTTCGGATGAAGTATCATGTGTACAGCGTCCTGGCTAACATCAGCGCTGCGCTCCCCTGTATCTCTAACTGGTCGTCTGGTTTGCCTCGCGTCACTGGTCAGTCTGACAGCACTTCAGAAAGAAATAGAAAAGTAATACAATGTAATTCATGGAATGTGTAAAAACTCCTCAACTCCCAGCTGAAATATTGGAAGCAGAAATTGTTACATTTGTTAACAATAACAAGTGGAAGACAATGGAGATGAAAATAATTTATCTGAAAAATTACATGCAGAACCTACCAAAAAATTTTCACAACATATGTGTCTAAATGGAACTTATTTTTCAGGCATTATTTTCCAGAAAAAAAAATTCAGTCCTACTGACTTGCTAACTTTCTAACAAATTGAAAATAAATAAAAATGAATGCTTCTAATAGCTAACACTGACATTAGTGGTCTTTGGACGGACTGTAAGGACTCCTAATTCATGAGACTAGCCTGTTAAAGCAAGGTAAAGTCCTTTTTGGACAAAGCCTTATATGAATTTGATAGGCATCATCATTTTTATCACGTGATCTGTGTTTTCATGCCACACACACACACACACACACACACGCAGTGTCTCACCACGACCCAGAGCTGACCTTCAACCACAGCTTCATCGAGCCCCCGTCCTCTGGCTGGGTGACTGACGGGTCGTCCTTCGACAGTGATGAGGAGGATGGAGAGGCTCTCTACTGTGTCCCTCCAAGGGAAGGTAAGGGCAGAGAGACACAGGCCTTTAGTATTCATCCACCTGCTTTACGTTGCCCCCTTTTGGTAGTCAGCAGTCACTGCAAATTCCCTTTTTCACTGTGTTGCTTCAAACTGCTTAATTCTTTCCCTCACCCTTGCAGTTTGTCCTCATATATTTCCTTTGCTCCTGGCTATTTCTATCACTCTGTCTTTGTCAGACATCCCGGCGGTGGCGGGCGGTGAGTTCCAGGAGATGAGCTCTAAATGTAACATGTTCATGGACCCGTCAGGCTTCAGCGGAGAGGACATGGCCCAACCCTTCAACATCCCACGCACCTCCAGCATCGCCAAGTCCAAGCGGCCCTCCGTCTCCTTTGCCGAGGGCACACGCTTCAGCCCCAAAGAGCGCCGAGGATCGGCCCAGGACCTGGGCACTCCCGCCGGACACCCGCGCACCAAACCCAAGTCCACTTGGGGGGTCCTGATGCTCTCTGTCCTCCAGGCCCAGGGAAGCGCGGCTACGTCCGGGGAGGAAGACGGAGCTGAAGGGGAGGAGAGGGAAGATGGGGTGGATGGAGACAACCAGGAGTCAAGCTGTGAGGCGGGGGACCAGGAAGCAGACAGGCACTCAACCGGCCCGTCCCGTGCCACCCTGCAGGTGCCTGGGGCATCGGGACGAAGACGCACTATGTCCAACACTGCTGCCCATAAAGGGACCCAGGTGCCGCCGTCTGCCTCTGACGCTCAGGTGGGAGTCGCCAATAAGGTCACCACAGTGTATGTGACGGTGGGTAAGGCAGGTCGGCCCGTATCGAAGGTCGAGCCCAGCTCCGAAGGCCCCGTTCAGGCTATGCTGCGGCGGCTCGGCAGCCTCCAGAGGCAGAAGGAGCAGGACGCTGGCAGGCCCAAGGCTAAGGCAGCCGAAGGGATTACCAAACCGCCCAGGAGGAAGCTGGGAGCCCGGGCCAGTGTGTGGGAGCAGGGGGGGCCTCCTGGAGGGGAGGCTGGCATATGCAAGCCTGTTAGGAGGAAACATGCTTCCCTCAACTCCCCCAGCACAGCGGGTGCTAATGACACTCCACCATCAGAGAGTGGCACTCCCAAGAGGCCGCTGTCGTCCATCTTGAAGAGTGTGCCGGAGGCGGCTTCAGCTGACTCGGGCTCGGAGGTGAGGGCTGAAGGAGCCAGAGCACGGGGCGGATCCCCCAGTTTGGGACAAACTGAGAGTGATTACCTGACTGTGGGACCAGTGGTGGATGCTGGGAGTCTCACTGAGGTCATTGCTAACGAAGGTGCGGTGGCCAGTGCGAATGATGAACCCAGCTATGAAAATGTCATGATTAAACACTTATAACTTCTGAAACATCACTTCATCAGTGGGCCTCATTCAAATGCAGCCACACTTAAATTTTACCCTGCATTTATCAACTTTGCAGATACAAGGGGAAACATTACTTTCATAAATCTGAAATGTTAGGCTGTGGATGTTTGAATTATGCAAAATTATGCATGAAGTCCAGCTTACATATTGACATTAATGCAGTATTTGTGATCACCTACACAAAATTACAGTAACCTTCAGCCTAAATTCTAATGTGTATACATGAAATACGCATCAAATTTGTATTTCAGATCTCAGAGTCAAAAGTACAGAATGTCAGCTTTGATTTATGAGTATTTTATGATAAAACCATGTTGGAGCAATACAATCAGTACCCCCAGTTTCAGCTGAGCATTAGTATTGGGACAAAGGGGTGACAGGTGTTTGTTGCTGCTCAGGTGTTTCATGTTACATTAATTGTGCATACTGTACATAAAAGGTCTGTGAATGTCTGGGCTTGGCCTCTGGAGTGTGTCTTTTATGTCTGATTCTTGAGTTAGAAAGCATGAACCAACATGGAGACTGGAGAACTGACTTTGGATAGTGGAAAATTAAGCAATTAAAAAAAATTGATTAAAGAATTCAATAATATGTAATGTTTTGGGGAAAAAAACAACTACTGGAGGTGTAAGTAACGGTTGGGTCGTCCAAGGAAGACAACAACTGTTGAGAGCTGTGAAAAAACCCTAAAATAACAGCCAATGAGATCACAATCTCTGGCAAGTGCAGGGGTGAAAGTATCACAATTCACCCTTTGTAGAAGACTTTGACAGGAGAAATATAAAAGCTGCACTACACACAAGATGTAAATCTTTCATGAGCACCACAAACAGGAAAGCCGGATGGAAGTTTGCAAAGAAGTACTGAAGATGAGACAGAAGAGGTGTGGAACAAAGTTTATGGACAAATGAGATGAAGATAATCCTTTATCAAACTGACAGAAAGAGTAAAGTGTGGAGAAAGAGAGGAACTGCAAATGTTCCTAAACACACAATCTCATCTGTTATGTATGGAGGAGGCTTGGGCATGCATGGCTCCCTCTGGTGCTCGCTCACTGGTCTTTACTGATTATGTTACTAATGATGGCAGCAGCAGAATGCAAATTGCAAATCTCGTCTTCAGCTCTCTTTTTGTTTTTCCCACATTGTGCAAATAACAGGGGCATGTGAGAACACAAATTTGGTTTTACGCGTCATCCTTCCATGAATTTTATAGGTTTTTTCTGTCAGGGATGTTGAAACGTATTGGCCTTAATCATGGAATAACAATTGATGTGGAAAATTCCCATTTGGGATTCTTGAAAAAAGATTGACAGCAACATTTTCGGAAAATGTACATGCAAGGTGTAAATATCAACTGACCTGCCTCCAACTGTATCTAAATTTTGTTTGATAAGCGTAATTTTATCCTCAAGTCATCTTGTGTTTAATAATATTATCACAGGAACCAAAATAGAAGACCTGTATCACCTGGGAGGGGTTCTGGTTGAGTAAGAACGATTTGCATGTAGGGACAGTACTGGCAATATTGTCTTATCTCTTGCCAGAACTAACCATGTTTACTTTCGTACTTTGGTGCTGTTGAAAGGCAGCTGCCTTAGGACTAGAAGATCACACCCACACAGATCATCTTCTTTCCCACAAACATAATTGTTCCTGTCATGATGAATGATATTTCTGGTTCCAAATAACAAAGCTATAATTTTAGAGTCTCTGAGAGAATGAGAGAACTTCAACTATTTGAATCCGCTGGTTTTGTTTTTGTTTCTCATGGAATGGAAACTGCAAATGAGAACATCCTGGATTTGGTTCTTCTCCAGTGACTGACAGAATAAATATTATTATTATATGTGACTATGCAAATGAAGGTGACTTACTGCTTTGAATCAACACACACTCCCTTGAACTGTCTGTCAAGGGCCACTAGCATTTGACAAGACTGTACTATCACTATTTATTAAGAGTGTTTTTCCCTCTCATACCAATCTGTGTAGGATGGCAGGAAGCTATGAGGGTGAGAAGAACAATGATCCCACATCTAGAGGGTCACACATCCACTGTGACAGCCTGTGTGTCTTGCTGTCAAAGTGTCCTTGAGTACGATACTGAACCCCAACCTGTCACTGTACTCTGACCTCTCTGGTGGGAGAGCTACATATTGCTGCTGTTGGGAAAAGCCACATGACTGCAATTTAGGTGTTTTTCTTTTCCTTACTTGAAGGGAAAGTTTGCATGACCATGTGTTTGCATGGCCATGAGTTTCATGACCCTTCAGCCAGTGAAACCTGTTTCAACCCTATTGTAGATTTCAAATATATATGGGTGTCAATGAGAAAATAAGCATTCTTCTCATTCTTGTCCTAAATTTAACTGATACATGGTTTACCTGACAGCAGCGATATATTGTCGGTGTGTGTCTCAGGGTGGATGCAATGAAACAAATTCATAATGACAGGTGGAATCAAAGGAATAAAGTGTAAATTTTAACTCTGAATCTGTTGAGACTGTTGAGCATGGGTACATGCTTTAAGGTCTTGACAAGAAGTACCCTCAAATTTAGGCATCCCCACAACATTTTGAAAATTGGGGTTAAAATCCCAAATCAGAATTTTTCAGAGACTTAGGGTTTCGAAAAACTGGACGTGATGTAAGCTGTAGAAAACTGTTTAATTGCAAAGTAGGTCAGCTGATAGAGAGTATAGATGAGAGAAGTCCATAGAGTTTAGAAAACCGACCAATTGAACTTTGGCCGTGACGAACCAACTATTGTAGTATGCAGCAGTGGGTGGACTTTTATTCATCTCCAATATGGGTTAAAGTTGATGAGCAGTTAGTTGTGTGTTGCACTTAGGAAGTTACTGACACACCTTCAACAGCCAATGTAGCCTGTTTAATTGAAAAAGAATGTTCTGTTATACACACAATTCATATAGTCCAGATTCAAGATACAAGATTCTACTTCTTCTCTGCCCCTGCGGTGTCGGAGCAGCCGAGCCAGTACTTGCCGATGGATCTGGGATATGGAGGAAAGGCAGGGTCAACTTTCCTGGTCTTCAGGTCCACTCTGTAGTACTTATCTAGAAAACAAACACAGACAATAAACCTGACATTCATTTGTTTTCAGTGGGAAAACGTGTGAGTAGCAGTGGGATAAGCAGTGATATGTCATGGCTGCTATCCTTGTGTTTTCAGCAAGATTAAGTAACTCCTCCTCCAAAACAACTACAATCAAAATGTGATTGAGCAAAGCACCTCCAACTGGTCCAACAGTTGAACCACAGTTCAACCACAGTCCAAGACTGTGGTTGAACTGGGCAACTCCCAGTTGGGATCAGCAAACCTCTGGATGAATAATCATATTTTAACAAGAAATAGTAGCTTGGAACTGTCATCACTGTCTTTATGCTGGCATGCATACCTCCCAAAACACAAGCTGTCACTGTTATCTTGGGCAAAACATCCAACAATATTTAATTGAAACAGGATCGGCAGAACTCCTTGCCAAAAATACACAAGCCCCGAGCTTAACAGAACTTGTTAAAGAACATGGGCAACATTCACACTCCTGAGGAATCAACTGTGCTTTCCATACTGCATTACCTCCTTTAAAGAAGAAGACGCTCTGTAGGGGCTGGCTCCTCTGGATGAACTCCCAGTAGGTCCTGTCATCTCTGTTTCTGGAGTCGTAGTTGCCGCGGTTGTTTTGCTGATCCATCCGTCTGTCCTGATCCCGGTCTTGGTCCCTCCGTCTGTCCTGATCCCAGTCTTGATCCCGCCGTCTGTCCCAGCTGCGTCCGAGCCTCTCCTCCATTGCCATCCCCCTCTCCGCCAGCCTCAGCCCCAAGTCCATCCCTCTTTCAGCGAAGCCCTGGCCCATGCTCATCCCCCGCTCAGCCAAGGTCTCCCAGAAGGGTGAACGGTTTTGCCTGCGACGGCCCCACTGTTGCCCATACTGTTGGTCCCATTGCTGTCCATACTGCTGGTTCCACTGTTGGCCTTGCTGTTGACCCCACTGCTGGTCAGGCTGGTAGTTGTTGCGGGCCGGTGTGGGGCTCCAGGGGCCGACGTAGATTCTGCCAGCCAGGACAGCGTCCACTGGTGACTTGATGCCCTTCCAGTCCTTGTTAATGAAGTGGTGGCCGCTGTGATGCTGGGGCACTGAGGAAGTTGAAAAATTGATCAGTGCAGAATTGACACAAGACCCCTTCCTAGAAAACACATACAGACACAGTGGTGGAAAAAGTTCTCAAATCCTTTACTTAAGTAAAAGTAGCAATACACTATGGAGAAATACTCCATTACAAGTAAAAGTTCTGCATTCAAAAGTTTACTTCAATAAAGTATAGAAGTATTAGTAGTAAAATGTGCTTTAGTATCAAAAGTAAAAGTACTCATTCTGAAGAATGGTCCCTTTCAGAGTGTTAAATTATTACATTAACCTGTAAAAAGTATTTTAATGTTGTAGGTCTAACTACTCCATGTAGTGTTGGGGAGTTTAAACTCTAACAATGCTCATATTTTATGAGCTTATCATACTGTATGTGTTGCATGTAAAACCTTATTTTGCAGCCAGATGTATGTAGTGGAGTAAAAAGTACAATATTTCCTTCTGAAATGTAGTGGAGTAAAAGTATGAAGTCTCACAAAATGGAAATACTCAAGTAAAGTGCCAGTACCTCAAAATTGTTCCTAAGTACAGTACTTATACTCCCCACCTCTGCAGATACAAGTGATCCATAACTCATATTCATAATTATTATTATTGTTATTATTATAACAGCACAACTCACTGTCGGAGAAGAGCTCGCTGAAAAAGTGCTCATAGTTGTTGTAGTACATGTCAGTGTAGCGCCTGAACAGCGTGGAGGGAGACCTCTCTGACATGGTGATGCACTCCTCATGGGACGGCTGGTGCAGGAACTCATACTGGTAATACTGATCGCCTGGTGAAAACAACAACGTGTTACAAATAAGAATCTTGTGATATGCAAGTGACTTTATGTAGAGTAAACGATGATTATCACAAGATTTGAGTTTTCACATCGTCACATGCACAAAACATCCAGCACTGTGTAGCGATGACTAGATGCACAGATAAATAGAGACTTTAAGCATAAGATCTGGCTGTACCTTTGAAAAAATAGACCTTCTCTTTGCCATGGTGACTAGGGGCAGGAAGGGCAAAAGCTGCGTCCACATGATCAGGAATCTTGTCAAAGCCCACATTGATTTCTCTAGGATAGCCATCGTCCAGCACACCGTCGTCAAACCTCCAGTACTTGTTTCTCTGTTGAAAGTTTGGGATTATTTTTAGCATCACATAAACATCACATTCTTATCAGAGCAGAGATGGACCTAATTGGTCTAACTCATTTAAATTCATCTACAGGAAGACTTCATTTGCTGTGTATCACTTCAGCGCTGCCCCCACCTTAAAGATATAGGTCTTGCCTTGGCAGTTGACCCGTGTGAAGGCAGCATCAATGGGCCCATTGATGCCCCACACATCCTTTATGAGCTTTGGATAACCAGGACGCACCGACTTCTGATCCAGTTCAAAGAAGTATTCCCCTAGGACCCACAACAGAAAGATGTACCAATGATCATACACTTCCATAACAATCCGCCACAACAAAAAGTACACAAGTAAACTCTAAGACCACTTAAGAGCAATCAGGCAACCCCAAGTTCTCTCAAATGTCAAATTTCTACAAATGAATATAACATACTCCCTCGATAAACCAATTACAACACAATACACTTTTATTTTCCTCCAATCACTGACCCCTGAAGGCGTAGATGGAGCCGTTTTTTATCTGCATAAAGGAGTCAAACGGCCTGCCGCTGCAGATCTCGGCATCTGGGTCAGGAGCTTCAGTGGTGGCTGTTGTGACCGGGGCAGTGGTCGTGACAGGTACTGTCGGGGTCACAGGGACGTCCCGTGTGGTGGGGACCTTCTGTGTGGTGGGGAGGTCCTGTGTGATGGGGACTCGCTGTGAAACGGGAGTCATCTGTGTAACAGGGACTCTCTGAGTTATGGTGTCCAGTACCTCTGGGGCTTTGGTTATTTCTGGTGTTGTTGCTGGCAGATCCTGTGGTGTAGAACCAGAGGTTGGGGGCTTGGGCCGGTGACGGCTAACAGAAAAAGACTCGTCAGGCACTGGTGGACGGCCAGTGGTCGGTGTGGGAGTGCTGCCAACTAGGTCATCATCATCGTCATCCTCTGCAACAACAAACGTGTCCCCACGTGCTGAGGGGAAAGTGCAGTGACATCAATAGCTGAACCAGCTTTCCCTCCATTATCTTTACTGGGTCACAATATGACTGAGTGGATTACTGACACGCTAGTAGAGAGACGACTTACTATTCCTGCGGCAGGTGGCCTCATAGTCGGAGCAGCAGCTCTGGTAATACTTGCACATAGAGTCACACTGGCACTTCTTCTGAGAGTCAAAGCCATTCTCACAGCGGCCCATACAGGACTCTTGAGATGAAGCGACAGTTGTTACTGATGGAAAGTTATTATACATACTCTATTTGTGTGCTTATAGGGTTAAATCAATACATGCAATACACTTGAGAGCTAGAGTTAAGCACATTATCAAGTCTTAAAAACCACTACTGCTTTAGTTTTCACAAATAAGACAGATATACTTAAGGCTGGACAGTCAACAACCAGCAAAACTTTACTTTTCTTATTCCTACATTTGCTACATTTGCTTACTACAAATTGTTCCTTTACTGAATAATAAAATGGATTTTTAACATTAGTACTTACCCTCTGCAGCAAAAGCAACAGCTAGCAGAGCTAGCAGCAGGACGGCCCATAGTCTCATGCTCTCTCTCTGGATGTGTGAGTGGACTGAGTGGAAAAGTAATGATGGGCTGTGTGCTACCAATCATTAGAAACATGTGTCATTCACCCTCTGTCCGTGTTTACTTAAACTTGTTTGCAAATTTGAAGCAGGGAGAGAGAGAGAGAGAGAGAGAGAGAGAGAGAGAGAGAGCAAAAGAAAACGGTTAGTTTCAAACACTGGAGAAGTTTGAGCAATACTACACTTGCATCTGTTATCCTCTGACCACTTTTATTGCAAAAGAAAAGGTTACTCAGCGTTCACAGAGCAGCGACCTTTCTCTCTGCAGTCTAGTCTATCAATCAGCAACATCATCCTGTCTTGTGACTGAAAAGCTCTCTTTTATTTGATCTACTTGCTTAAAAGACAGGCCTAGACCTGAATTTAGATGTTAGTGTGGCGTCACTGAGGGGCCTCAGTGCAAACAGAAGAGCAAAGTACTAAAGCCTAGTGCGCTTTACCTAAAACAGTTTAACACAGGGTGATGAGCGATTATGATTACGGAAAAGCCCTGGACCCCACACTGCGTATGTTGTATGTCCGAACTGTGTGATTGTGTGTGTGTGTGTGTGCGTGTGTGTGTGTGTGTGTGTGTGTGTGTGTGTGTGTGTGTGTGTGTATGGTTTTGGAGAGGGGTCATCATGCTACTCCTTCCAGACTCCATGATAGAATCCAATCAAAGCTTTAATGCAAGCTTTTTATAATCACTGAGTGAGCTTTCATTTAGATCAATCCTTAATGAAAATTCATTGTCATACTGGCCACTGACACTTACTTTCAGAAGTTAACACTGCCCACAGCTTCATAATTTTGTGGACAATGTTAACATCAGTTTAGAAAAGACTATTGTTGCTCAACTAAAAACAAAAACATACAACAAACAACAACAGTAGAATCAATAAAACGGTTAAAAATGGATTGCAAAAGCTGAGGGCAAATAGCGAACAACTAGGCTACATTGCGAATTCAGCATGACATCTGTAAGGAAACAGCACAGCTACAAAAGGGAAATGAAACTTGCCGGGCAATCACATTTCTCTATGATTACTGATGACACTACTCTTGCTAATCTACTGTAAACACACCACTCTCTATTTCAAGTGAGTTTTTCTCTGCTACTAAATGTGTAGAATTTTCTGCTTTCTTTCATTTAAAAAAAAGACAATTTTGACTTAACTTTGTTAAATCTTGCCCTGATAGGAAACCTGAGATTTCCTTCTCTCCACATATAGGTGCACTTCATCTGGTGGTATGGAAAACATCTCTTATGTTATTTCTAAAGAACTTGATGAGGTTGTATGGCAGCTCATGTCCTCCGCCTGTCCCAGGTTCTCTGTGTTAGTACTGCTAGATCTGAGTGCAGCCTTTGACAGAACAGTTGGTTGGGGTCATACCTGAAGGTAGAAATTTAAAGTTTTAACTCTGAAAAACGTGTGGTGTTCCACAAGGGCCAATTGTTGGGCCCCTGTTATTCAATCTGCAATACGGAAACATATTATTATCATAATTATTCAAATGATTCACTGGTCTGAGTCGTCTTAACTTGCTGATTGATTGTGTGGATATCCCATCGTTTTCTTCTGCTCAACAAAGATTGGACTGAGTTACTTGTTATAGGCATATACAGGAAATCTCTATTCCCTGTCTCTGAAGTGCACTGAGCAGGTTAGAAACCTTGGTGTGATAATGCATGCCGATCTGAATTTCCAAAGTCATATTAAGAGCATCAGTTTTCTATCTAATAAAAATACTTTTAAAGTCAGATCTTCTCTGAAAACTTGTATGTATAAAGTGTATGTATGCAATAGTGCTGCATTATTTCATTCCTAAACATACACCCCCCCCCCCCCCCCCCCCCGTGTTCCTTTTTCATTTTATTTGGGATTTATGGCTAGCAAAGGCAGTCAGAATTTAGAATGCAGACATGGTGAGGTGAGCTCGCGCCGGTTTGTCAGTTGGCAGTTATCAGTTGAGAGAGAACTAACCTATATTACCAGCTACCAGCCGACTCACTTCACCATTTAATTGTTATTTTCAGAATAAACACCATTCACAAAATATGCCACTCTGAGTCCAGTTCTGAGGTTCATGAGTGCAACACATGCCTTTATTACAGGTAGATTAGACTATTGTAAAGCCCTCTTTTACGGTCCTCTGAAATAAAATGCTGGAAGGCTGCATCTTATTCAGATTAGGACAAAAAAACTTAACACATTAAACATTACACTGCTGCACTGGCTTTCAGTAAGCATTGACTTTAAGAATCTGCTGCTTGTTTACAAAGCTCTAAATGGCCTGGCCCAACAATATATTTCTGACTTGTCTACAAGGTATGTGCCAATTAAATCTCTCAGGTCGTCTGGTGCCGGCCTCTTAGGTGTTCCAAGGATTAAATCAAAAGCTGGTGAAGCCGGTTTTAGCTATAATGCTACAAGGTGTTAGGATAGCCTGTCTGTGGACTTGAGACACAACTTCTTTTAAGAGCTAGCCAAAAACTTTTGTCTTCTATAAGCCTTTGATTCCTGTGTGTGTGTGTGTGTGTGTGTGCCTGCCAGGAGTCTACCACTTTTGTATGTTTTGCTTTTATTGTTTTTATGTAAAGCACAGAGTCTTCTTGTGTATGAATGACATGCTAAATTCATTTTGATTATATTCCTATAGGGACTTAAAGTGTCTCTGTGGTACTCAATAGTGAGTTTATAGTGACCTTATCATTCTTGTGTTTATTTCTGTCTGCCATGGTATAATAATCTTATAGGCAAATATTCCTGTTAGTTTTCCTGTGATATTTGTATAGTCTAGTAGGCTATCGTTCTAAAATTTATTATAGAATTGTAGACATTTTTAAGATAAATAATTATAATACATGACTACCGTATTAAAATGAAACAAAAGCATATTTGCTACATATTTTTGGAGTAACATTCTTTGCGTCATGGTCTAACAATGCCTCTCAGCTGCTATTCTAAACACCACTGTAGCTATTTATTTTAAAATTTTGTATCAATATTAAATGTTATTCTTCCGCCAAGCAATATAGTTCCTTAACAATAGCTAAACAAGTGGTTGCTAAGTGACACGTAAGTATGAGTGGTGATTTTCGGTTAGTGGATCAATATTTAAATGAACTGTCATATGTTATCAAAGGTGTTCGTTAGTCTTTATACACCGCCTTTGAATGTGACTCAGTCAGTCACAACCGAGGATCAGAACTAACGTAACTGTTTCACAAATTAAGATTTGAGAAATCATTTCACGAGGAGGTCGTGTAAGTGTGTGTGCGCGCGCTTGTGTGTGTGTGTGCGTGTGTGTGTGTGTGTGTGTGTGCGCGCGGGGGTCTGACTCACAGGCTTTTCCCTTGTATCTCCACAAGAGGGCCGTCACTTTAAATCCCTGGAGATGATGATGCTGTGATGCGGGAGGGAGGAGGTTTCCTTTCTTACAGATCCGCCAGTAGGCTATCTGGAGCCGGTGGGCGGTGCAAACCCTGAGGATGCAGCTTGCAGATGCTGACCAAAGGATGAGAAGGGCGAGGGGCTATTTTGGGAGCACCGACATCATATTTTCAATGGGCTATAACGAACCACTGGGCTATAGTGCGGTGGGGAAAGCTCAGTAGGTCGACATATCTGAACAACAGGCCTTCTTTGTCTGGATAACCTCAATTAATGCAAGCGGAGGGACAGACAACTATTGTCTATTTTTCCACCCCTCTGGAAAAACAATGATTTGCACTGTAATAGTTTGTAGCCGGGCAGAGACGCAGTGGTGAGACTTTATTATCTCTTAAAGGACCCATTGCAAAATGTATCTAGGCTAAGGCTCCGGTGAGTTGTTATGAAGTCATCAAACGGGCATTGTTATAAGAGAGACAAAAGAGCGTCAGGGCAAAGGAAAGCCTGAACGCAAACGCACTGCGACCGGCTCATGACGCGACATGCGCGAGTGTTTATCCACTTTACTCCTAGAGATGACATCAAGGAGAGGTGATGCAATTTGGTGAAAACTGTCACTTCTGATTTACAGCGGGGAGTAGAGGCCTGCTTGACGCACCGGAAGGAAGCAGACAGCATTACAGACTTAACTCTCTAGGCTTGGAGGCCTTTGTAAACAAAAACATTTCAGCGTTTGTGTTTGTTTATTGCATTCGTATTGTAGGCCAATGCGCACTGGTGATATAGCCGATGTCCTATTGATCTAGATCTGCCTCCAGCTCTCTCGGCCTGGTCGGAGTTGGTCGGTAGATGCTCCTTTCTCTGACGCTCCTGCTGTGGAGGCTCTATCGACATTTCTCCATCATGTTCAGCTCGGACAGACTCACAGTCCCAGAGTATGTCAGCCGACTCCAGACCCGGAGGAGCGGCTCTGTGGACCACAAGGCGGTCTCTCCGGGTATCAACGCCGACGTGCAGGCCGTTTTGGATAGCTCGCTCCCCGCCCTGCGCTCCGCCATGAAGACACTGAAGTCAGCCAAAGATACTTCCGACGTAGACGATACCCGCAGGGCCATCGCGGAGACCTTCCAGCTGGTGGAGGAGGCCTGGGTTTTGCCCACCGTCGGCCGTCAGGTGGCCGAAGAGATCTGCAACAGGATCCGGCTGGATGGAGGCCTGGAGCTGCTGCTGCAGCTGCTGCAGACACCTGCTGTGGATATCACCTATGAGTCTGCAAAACTACTGGAGCAGATCCTGGTGTCAGATAACAGGTATGTAGGCCTACACTGATTTACAACTTTGGTGTTATCAAGACACTCTATATATGCCTATTTACGCCTCATGTTTGATAATAATCTCTGTCACTATCTAGCCAATAGATTAGGCTTTTACCATAGAGTTTTACCATATTTTCTACACACTTCTATTGACAGAGATTATGTGGCACGCATGGGGCTGGGGGTCATCCTTAACCTGACCCGAGAGCAGGAAGACGCCCAGCTGGCACGCAGTGTCTCTGGGATCCTGGAGCACATGTTCAAACACACAGAGGAGACGTCAGTCCAGCTCATCTCCAACGGCGCCCTGGATGCCCTGCTCTTCTGGTGCCGAGGGACAGATCCCACTGTGCTGCGCCACTGCGCTGTGGCCCTGGCCAACTGTGCCATGTATGGAGGCCACCACTGCCAGCGGTTCATGATAGAGAAACAGGCAGCGGAATGGCTCTTCCCGCTGGCCTTTTCCAAAGAGGACGAACTCATTCGCTTCCATGCATGCCTGGCTGTAGCCATCTTAGCTGCCAACCGAGAAATCGAGAAGGAGGTGGTGAAATCTGGGACCTTGGATTTGGTAGAGCCATTTATTGCATCTCTGGACCCGGATGACTTTGCCCGGAGCTTACTGGACAGTGCAGATTGCATGCAGGGGAGGACAGCAGCTGATCTCCAGCACCTCTTGCCACTGCTGGATGGAACAAGACTGGAGGGGAAGTGCATTGCTGCCTTCTACTTTTGTGTTGAGACCAGCATCAAGTCCCGCCAGCGCAACACCAAGGTACTGCCGCTGTCCACTTTACGTATCACTCAAATTTTCAGGTAAAATAACTGGTGGTTTTGTTGTGACTTAGCCTGAAAGTCTCCTGGATTAAAAATGAACTAATTATCATTTGTCCTCCTTCCAAGATATTTCAAGAGATCGGAGCAGTGCAGAGCCTAAAACGAATTGTCATGTACTCCAGTAATGGTACAGCCTGCGCCCTTGCCAAGCGGGCGCTGGGCATGATGGGTGAGGAGGTGCCAAGACGGATCCTGTCTTGTGTGCCCAACTGGAAGAACTGTGAGGTGCAGACTTGGCTGCAGCAGATTGGCTTTAGTGCCTATTGTGACCGTTTCCAGGTGTGTAACATCAAAGATCTTACACAGTAATTAAGGGCATACAGATCTATCTATCTATCTATCTATCTATCTATCTATCTATCTATCTATCTATCTATCTATCTATCTATCTATCAATCAGTTAATTTGTTGGTCTGTCTGTCTATCATATACAGTATACCAGCAGTTCAAGTGGGGTCCCCAGCAAAATGAGGAATTGTTTAATTTGTTTCACAATTATTTCACTCATACATTGATTGCAAATATAGATAAATAGAATGAATAAGGATGATGCCCATAGGTTTCAGTCTCCTCCACTGTGGTACCCACAGTACAAACAGTCATAATTCTGTACTAAAAATCTAACCACAAAAATCTTAGATGGGTCTTAGATGGATAAAATCTTATCAAATGGGGGTCTGCATCTATTTGGGGGTCCTTGATGAGAACCCCTGATATATACCATATATCTTCTAACTGTCTTATAATGTAGGAGCTACAGGTGGATGGAGACCTCCTGCTGAACATCACAGACCAGGATCTGAGTACTGACCTGGGCATGACTGCTGGTCTCACCCGCAAGAGGTAAGTGATAAAGATCTGTCAAGACCAGGGTTAAAAGTAAAACCCAGTTCATTCATTGTGTTAAACATTGCCTCCGCTTTGCCCGGTCCTCCAGGTTCCTAAGAGACCTGCGTGTGCTGAAGACCTACGCCAACTACTCCACATGCGACCCAAACAATATGGCTGACTGGCTGGCCGAGGTGGACCCTCGTTTCCGCCAGTATACCTACGGCCTAGTCCAGTCAGGAGTGGATCGCAATAACGTCCAGACCGTGACGGACCAGCAGCTCCAGTGCGACTGCTGCGTAGAGAATGGCGTCCACCGGGCCAAGATCCTGGCCGCTAACCGCAGGCCTTTCAAGCCCTGCCTCACGGACTCCCAGCCCCCAGGACCCGACGTGTTCATCAGCTACCGCAGGACGACCGGCTCCCAGCTGGCCAGGTCAGAACTGAGGCAGGGTGAGGGGCGTGAGTCAGGGAGAGGAGGAGGGTGAAACTATGGGGAGGGCGACAGCACAGGGCATAAAGGGACAAGGTGAACAGTGGTGATGAAGTTCACTGTGGTCCTGTGTGGGTCAATGGGTCTAGCATGGCAATGACACTGACAGGGTTAGGGCTTTTTTCCCCACTTTTGGATCACCTTTATTATAAATGTATGCTACTGTAAGGCGCTGCTTTGAATAACAGCATCAACACCTACACACATACATTCACTCTCTTAAAAAGGATCTGTCATTTTTAACACCTGGGTGTCTTCTTTGGGACAACATGCACTTGTGTTACTTTTCAACACAACATACTGTATGTTAATGACAATACATTTTAACACGTGTTGTTATTAACATATCTTGTTGTTGAAAAGTAACACAAGTGTGTGTTGTTCCAAAGAAGACAAACAGATGTGTTAAAATGATATCTGTATTAAAGCTTCATTTTGTGAACTAGGAATTATAAGGTTCTATCTGGGTGGAGTGCGGTTCTGAAATATTGAGCATCAAAAGATTTCACATATACAAGCTGGCAAAAGCATTATGTATTTTCTGTCTTTTAAAATGAACCCCAAAAAAAACACACCACAGCAGCCTAAAGTAACATTCAAAGATCACAAATATGTGGATAATTCAGTTTTGACAGAACCTTATAACTCCAAGCTGAGGATTTGTCACTGACTTTCTCATTCTCGCTCTCTCTCCCCTCCAAGCCTCCTGAAGGTGCACCTGCAGGTCCGAGGATACAGTGTCTTCATAGATGTGGAGAAGCTGGAGGCCGGCAAATTTGAGGACAAGCTGATTCAAAGTGTACAGCGGGCACGTAACTTCATCCTGGTCCTGTCTGCCAACGCGCTCGACAAGTGCATGGGTGACACTGCCATGAAGGACTGGGTGCACAAGG
The DNA here is from genome assembly GCF_048128805.1 of Centroberyx gerrardi. Classification (NCBI taxonomy): domain Eukaryota; kingdom Metazoa; phylum Chordata; class Actinopteri; order Beryciformes; family Berycidae; genus Centroberyx; species Centroberyx gerrardi. Next base: position 17,723,667 of record NC_136002.1, on the reverse strand, counting down.
TCAGACTTCTTCCATTGTCTATACAGTATTTCAGGGATTCCATGTTGAAATTGCAGGCCTGAGTATATAGTAAGTATATAAAAAGAGTATATATCTTATAATTTCCTCTTTAACCTTTCACCCCCCACCGCCCCACCACACCACAGCCCCTCATCAAGATATTACAAATTCATGTTGATAACGGTAATAAATGAGGTACACAGTACAACGGCTGATACAGTGTTAGTTGGAATAGATCAGATCAGTTTCCATACTGCATACTGCATGTATATGTACTGGATTTGTGTTTGGATAGTAACTTTTAGTATAAAATTCCAATGCCTTGGTTTAAGGACTGGGGCTAATCAAATCTGACAAATTTGACTTTTATATTTCTGTCCATTATGTGCTACCGTAAACTCTGTCAGACCCCTGTCGATGTTGCAATTCCTTGGTTGCCGATAGAGGTTGATAAAAGTCATAAATTACTTCTTACTGCCTCTGTGCGTTGGCTACCCAGATGTTGTTTGGCGGGTCGGCCATGACAAACAAAGCTCGACCACACTTAGTCTTCCGCCTAGACTGCAGAATTACCAAAAGAGTACTGCCTGAGAATTCCAATTCTTTATACAATCTTATCACTTCTGTCTCAGATTCATATTACTTATCTGAGCATATATGTTGGATTTGAAAGATCGAATACAGAGGTCAAACCTGAATCAAGGGATCAGACTACGTAAAAAGAATTCTCAGCTGCTGATGATTCTGGTGTGATCCAGTCTGTCTAGATGTTCCATTTCATTATTTCAGTGACTGACAGGATTTCTCCTTATTCTTGCAGGAGATAGTCACAGCCTTGGGCGGTAAGAAGAACATTGTTCCTGTCACAGATAACTTCATGTGGCCGGACCCCATGTCTCTGCCGGAGGACATGAGGTCTATACTCAACTTCAATGGCATCAAGTGAGTTACTGATAATACTCTAATATGTTAAAAGCCACATGTTGTCATTTGTCAACACATCACTATCTAATTGTGCTTAATTTCACCACATCGCTGTTTTATGCAATACGAGCTTCTAATGATCTGATTGTCTCACAATAAATTTAATTATCACAATCCATAACTGCATTATGATACAACAACAAACAGATTTATCAGATCTGGGATGGGTTGAATATTATAAGACAAAAGGTGGAGAAATAATTTTTTGGTGTACAGTTTGATCTGTGTTTGAAGGAGTCAGACTACACAGTCCCTTTTAAGACCAGCATTATTAATCCTTTAAAACCCTGTTTTTATGCTTCATGAATAATTAATGTCTACAAAGTGTTAGATTTCATTGTTTGTGACATGACACGTGTTTAGGAGATGATCTGTGAAACATTGCTTAGTGGACCGTTGGTTTGCTTGTAATGCACATCTTCAAATGCCTGTGGCCTTCTCTGAACACAGATGGTCCCATGAGTATCAGGAGGCCACGATTGAGAAGATCCTGCGCTTCCTGAAAGGAAACCAAGACCAGCCGGACTGTCCAGAGGGCTCCAAAGGGCAGAAAAATAAACAGAAATAAACAAAGTTTGACCTCAGCTAATTACTGTCTACCAATGATGCCAAATACAACATCGCCTATACTCAACTGGCCAGTGGCTTTGTACTTTGCCCCAATGCATGTAAAGACAAATTTGATGAGTTATGGTTAAATTATATGCTAAGGACACTGATACTCACACTAAGACCTTAATATAAATCTAATTACAACCAGTAGCTGAAGTAACACCATGGGATTCCAGCTTGTATGTAATAAACTCTGAATCTTTACCTGCAGTCCCCTCATACTACTGTACTTGTGTTATCAGGTATATGCCTTCTGTCTTTTTCTCAGGAAAATAACTGTGATGTATCAGCCATCGTGGCACCCAGCAAAACGATCAATAGCAATCTCATTTGCATTACAGTCTTCATAAGTTATCTACAGAGTGATGATTTTTATTTGCCTCATATTATTTTGTGGGTCTAAAATAAGTCTCGGATTTTTGTGACATTTCTGTTCACTCTGTGCACTAACCAAATCTCTTTTTTATGTTTAAATTGAATCCTGAATGTCTTTTTTTTGGTTTATGTTTGGGTTGAGATAGAAAATGAATTATGTCCAGTGGATGCAGTGATTTATTCATGATGAGTGCAACAGCAGTGGGTTTAATCCAAGGCCAAGGGATGACCTATTGTACAGGACATTATGAGCTATGAGCTCAACATAACCCCACTCCCAAATCTAACCAGACAGAGATTTAAAGAGCGCACCTCAGTATGCTTCAGGCAATGAACAATACCTGTGCAGTATCAAAGGTTTCTTGCTGATGTTAAAGTGGATAGAGGAAATAATATATGTTCCAAAAAGATGCAATTTCACTTACAGTATCCATTTAAATCTGTACTTTTAGCTCCTTGAAAATGATTCCATCTGTTTCTCAGAATGTCTTGTCGTTACAACATGCTGTAATACATTAGTTTAGGTAAGCTGACACTTATCTTTAACACTGGTGACTTGTGGTTTTCTTCCCAACAGTACAGTAAAATGTTGAATAATTCCTCGGCTGCTTGACAATGGAAAACTTCTCCTCATTCCCTGGTTGTATTTGATAGAAGCAGCTTGGTAAAAAAAGGAAAACCAGCAATGCTACCACACTGAGGCTTATAAAAATACAGTGGCAAAAAACCGAATACATCCACATTATGTGCAGTTCCACAACTGTGAATACAGAAAATAAGAAAAACAACATCCTGCTTTGTTGCTGAGATTAATATGTGATGATCAGACAATTGTCAGGTCTTGAAAATTGACAGTGGAAGTCATCAAGATCATATGAGTCATATGAATATTTATTGTTCAATAAAATTATATTACAGCTTGAATGAGATACTTGTTCTGCAGCATTGTATCTATAAGGCACACAGGCTCAAAATGACAGTTATCTTCAGTTTCTGTCACTGTTCTGCAGGGCTTTTATTTGATCTTGCCTTAGTACTGTTTGCCTGCACTGCTCACCTCTTAGAAAAGGACTGTGTAAATGTGTATTTTAGGTTACATTTCTTTTTTATTCAAGTACTTGCAGGATTTCATTTGTGACCATAACATTTTGTGAAACATTTTCTCAGTGTCAGGCATAAATATTTCGGTCCCTTGATTTAAAAAAATAATAAAAGTTTTGTACAAAAATTAGAAAGTGAAAACCTTCATTTGAACTTCACTTGAATTAAGCTTATCGTGTCAATAAGACTGAATTTTACAGTTCCCATCACAAAGAATACAAACTGACCCTGCAGTTTTCTTCCAGTAAATGAATTGACTGTAACTTATAAATACAATTATGCCATTTATTATGACAAAAAATAGCTTTGTTTTGTTAAATATTACATAAATTACAGGACAGCACCGCTGAAGAATGGCTTTAACCTCATGATTCGACCCAACTGGAGTCCAGTGTCAAATGGCCGGTCAGAAATATTCTTGATGTGGATAAATTTGCAGTAGCTGAGTTTATACTTCACTTAACCTGTGATCTTCCCTTTGTGCCTTTTAAAGCCGTCATGGCAGCTCTTGTTCCCTCACTGAGCGACTGTGACCTGACCTCTGCATGTATACTGGCCGCGGCCTCGTGCTCCGGGACTATCCAGTGTTGTTTGTTCATGGAGGAGGGAGTCTTCGGGGAATGTGGACTTCGCTTTCTGTTATATTGAGTAGGGGGGTGGTAGAGGTGTAACTCAGTAACTGTAATCCCAGGCTGCGGCTTCAAGTTCTTGGCTTTCGCTCTGCTGGGGGATTACTGATGGTTGGGTCTGGACACGTTTGGCAAAGGCCGATCTATCTGCTTACAGAGTGATACTGTGATTCTTTGGTGCTGACTTGCATATTTGCTGATTAAGCTTATTTTTCTGCTTGCTCTTCCACAAAAACGCAGCAGCATCGGGACTCTGAGGGTTCAAATGATGGTGCTCAGATTAGTCTTGGTTTGAACACATTTGTTTCAATTTACTGAGATGTCCCATGCCATGTTTGAGTAGTGTTTGTATACCTTTAAGTAATAAATTGGTAATAATTGATAGCATAGAGCTTCCTACAATGCACGGTATCTTCATGAAATCAGCTACATGTGTGTATAAATGTCACAATGAAATAATAGCTATGGCTTAAGTTATGTCTTTTAATACCAGCAAAGCCTCCTCTGTCTCCTCGTGAGACGGAGGAGGCTGTTCAGTAATGTCAATCATGGGTTTGATTCTTGGTCCTTTGGTCTTCATCCCTTTGATGGGACTGGCGGAAGAATCCCATCTCTGTGCTCGCTAACAACAGTCAGCTGCCCCATCACTGCATTTAGATTAAAAGTTTGGCATCACAGACAGAGGCAAAATGGATGTCTGTCTTTGAGAGGTGCTAACCTCATAGTCTGACTGCAGGATGAACCTTGACCCTCTGATAAGCTACGGCTCTCTTCCTCGTCTCAGGTCAGGATGCTGTTGAGTCTCTGTTTTCTCTCTTCTGGTCTTCACATTCCAGGATCCTAGACAGACAAACATGTAAAAACACTGTAGTGTTCATAGAAAAGTATTATGGACACTGGTGTTCTGGTGTCAGGGGCATTTTCCAGTTTAGTGCTTGCTGTTTAAAAACATTACTGATAATGCACTTCACTTGTCCTGACCAGCTGAGAAAAGAAGTGTTTGTCACAGCTGTAAAGATGGCTGAGTGAAGAGCCATAGAATTGAGGAATAAACACGCAGAGTGGCAACAGGAGAGGGCTGGGCATCCACTTATGTAAACAGCTTTTATTTTCCCTTCAGGTATGACTGAAAAAGTCTCATGTCTCATGGTAAGCAATCTCTGTAAAGGCCCAAAACGTAATAATAGACCATAACGTAATAACTGCCCATAATGTAATAAAATCAAATGTAATAAATCCAATAACGTAATAAAATCTTGAACTTATAACATAATAGCTTTTTTCCTATAACATAATAACTTCTTATGTTATTACTACTTCATTACTTTACAGGCGTGATAACAATATTTTTGCTAAATAATGTAATAACATCAGCCAGTAACATAATAAATAACATAAATTAAAATGTATTTTAATTTACTGTGTTGTTCTTTTTGGTGTAGAATTTTTGATGCTTTGGGATCGGCTCCCTTTGTGCCACATTTTGTGGTGTTGTGTGTTGTGGTTTGCTTCATGCTGCTTTTCATAATTTCCAGTATAGCTTGTGATACTTTGCTGTTTTCTGTGACACTCTCTGGTGCTAAGGAATACTTCTTGTAACATGCGTTGTGGCACTTGGAGATCATCTATGATAATGTAATAAATGGTCAATAAAGTAAGAAGTTATTACATTATGGGCAAAAATGCTATTATGTTACAGGTTCAAAATTTTAGAACGTTATTGGGTTTTTATTACGTTATGGGCTTTACTACATTTGATTTTCTTACATTATGAGCAGTTATTACAATATGGTCATTTATTATGTTTTGGGCCTTCACAATTTCCATTGTAATGCCTGTCTTACTCATTGTAGACTTGAAGGGAACTATGAGCTCTTGAGCATTTGTGGCTTTTCTGACTGGAACACACTGTTGCATAAAACAACACAACAGGCGATCAGTTCACTTTAAGAATGAGCATCGGAGCGGTGATGAGGCGACGGCGGACTCACCCAATTATTCCAGCAGGGACGAAGAGGAGGATGGCAGCAAAAAGGAAGGGGAAGCCCTTCATGAAGTGCAGGGTGGCTGGGTAGAGGGAGTTGAAGAGGCCACTAGCCACCAGAGCGCACAGGCCCTCGACACAGGCCACAGAGGCAAACAGGGCACCTGGGACAAAAGTATGTATAAAACCTGCTGTACTCTAGATGTCCCAGATGGTCCAATTTTTATTCACCTGTTCATTCAGCCAGTACACAGGGTAACACACTGAGAGCAAACTCATTTCCAGATGTGCTCTGGAGCCAGTTGCATAAAGACAGACCTAGTCTTAGACTTAAATCTGACCTTAAGTCAAACTTGCTATAGACTTGATTGTTGTAGATCTCTAATGGGTTGTTTCTGTCTCAAAATACTCTCTCTATTCTTCAGGCTCTTTCCAAAAACCAAAGATTTCCTATCTTTTATGAAATAGCGACAGTATTTAAACTTCCCACTGTGACAGTTAGGCCAACTCGTTGCTATAGAAACAAAATTCTTAACCCAAACTTAGCCAAGGGGAAGGTGGCTAACTTTCCTACCTCAAAATAAGTCAGTCTTAATATTTAAGCAACATACAGTCTAAATTAGACTAATCTAAGAATCTGAGAATCTAAGACCAGTCTATGGCTTAGACTAGTCTTAAACTAGCTTTATGCAACTGGCCCCTGGTCACATGTTATGATTAAAAACAGTATAAGAATGGAATATAAAGTTGCTCAATCAAAGTACTCGCCCCTTTAACTCATTACACATTTTGTTGTGTTAAAAAAAGTCTTAAAAGGTTTAAAATGCATTTTAAATTGTCTAAATTATTAAGTAAAATTCATCCAGATCCATGTACATGTGATATGAACAGTGTATAGTTTATAGTGTATAGTATATATGGTTTGTATTTGATGAGTGACTGACCTTGCTCTGATGGATCCACCAACTTGGACAGCTTCGACCTGAGCACAGGAGTCGCAGCCATGAAGAGGAAACACACACCGTATCCTGGTGAGAGACAAAACACACTTACACATTTTCACTTGGACAAACTGCGTGGAGCTCAGAGGAGTCGAGCCCCCTTAGATTCTATTTGAAGAGTTCTGTTCCAAACTGCGGTATATCTCATTTTTGAAAAGTCAATACTTCAATATCTCTAAAATATACAGGACCCAGGCTGTAAAAGTGTTATCATTTTGTCAGCCAAACATCCTTTAACAAGTACCATAATTTGTTTGAAGTTTTTGCTGTCAATCATTCTGTAATAGTAGAAGTCACGCACTCACATGTTGGAATGAAACTCTACACTCTAAGCTCGGAGCCTCTTGTAATAATTAACATTAACCACAAGAATTTTATTGTGCAACATAGGAACCACACAGTGACTATGGCTAGGATAACCTGTTTTGAAACAGTTGTATTGAATCTATAATCTATAAACAGATTGCCACTACATTAGTAAATGCAAATATTTTACAATCTCTGAGAACTTTACTACATAGTATAATGTGTGGTTCATGTTAATTATTGCCAGAGGCTGCGAGCATAGAGAAAATACCTAACAGGGAGGAGAGGGAACAGCTGAGGTTTTTTTGATTCACCTATTCATGCTGTGAGATTTTTCCTGCGGCATGAATAAGTGCTGCCTATTGTCTTGCCTCATGCAGGCAACTAATTAAAAAAATGCTATCGAACTACACTTGACATAAGATTGGCTTACTGTTTTAAAAACAGAGCAATAGTCCTGCTTTGCATTTTAAAACAATGATCGACAACACACTTCAGCACAAGCCATAATGCTAAGGCATATTTTGAAGTGGGTAACGAATAACTAGTAGTAAAGAATAACTTTGTAACTTAACTAGTTACTTTTAAAAGTAAGTAACAAAGTAAAGAAAGTAATTACTTTTTAAAGTCATTTTCCCCAACACTCAAAGAGTCAGGGACACAGTAGGCCATATGAGACTGATGGAGGTTAGGTTTCTGCATAGAAATGAGATAGATGTAAAGTGACTGAGCAAGTTCAAGTGGTTCAAGTCAAGAGAGCGGGAGCTCTAAAAATATTGTCAATGAGTCCTGAGGAGACGATTTCAACAGTTAAACAGGTCTTGAATTTCAAATCTTGCATTATGAAACAATCCTCTTTCCGTATATATTTTTTTAATAAATTCATTCAAAAGAATTTCATCCTAACAAATCTTCCTCCTACACTTATCCCCAGTATATGGTGCAACCTTTGCCCTGCCTTGGGTGCTGTAAACCGAAAAAAGATTAAACTCCATTTGCAGAGAAGGAGAGGCTGCCTGCAGGTAAATTATATTATACCACCATAATTAAATGGATTTTGTAAGCTCTGCAATTTTTATGCAAGGGATAGTCCCAGCCAAGCAATTTGATTGATCAAATAGATTTATGAGCCCCTAACACGCTTAAACATGCTTCAATAGAAATCAAATTGATTTCTATGCTAAGTAGTGTGGTAAGCAGAGACTTGTGAGTCATCTTACTTGCATTATCCTGTTTTTATTTTTGCGTATGAATGTTACCTGAAGAAAACTTTTTACACACGCAGCCAATTTCTTTAACCATGCGAGTAAATTAATAACAAATCTGTGTAAGGTGCGGACAAAGCTTCTGGTGCTCACTAACTCACCTGTGAACATGAGCTGGGTGGTGTCGGCCACAGAGATGACCACCAGCCCGGCGATGTTGGAGGCCAGGCCCACCAGAGCCACCCAGGAGTCCTCCAGGCAGCGCTGCATGAGCCTCAGCCCCAGCAGACTGCTCAGGTAGGCCAGGTGCTGAGCCGCCGATCCGTAGCCAATCAGGGCCGGCCCCCAGCACAGCGGCGCGCTCAGCTCATACAACACGTACAGATCCCGGCTGCCGAAGTGGACGGTCACCAGTAAAAAGAAGCACAGCGTGTAAAGCCACAGCTTGCACCTGTGAAAGTTTCCACCACCCTCGCTGGCACTGCCTCCTTTTGAGTAGAGGCGCCAGACGGCGCGGTGGTGGCGGGCGGTGAAGAGCCTGGCACTGGGGTCTGGGACGACAGACTCCGGGACAAACAGGTAAGCGTACAGAGCTGCAGCCAGGTTGGTGGCCAGGACCAGCCAGAAAGGGTTGATGTACCTAAAGACAGGAGTAAACTTGTCAATGAATAGCAATAAAGATGCAATAGTATAACCATTAAAGTCCCCATGAAATTAACTCCCATTACTTTTACTCCTGGAAATCGGTGTATCTTCAATGGTGCGATAATGCTGCACCAGTAGGCCTAAATAAAAAATCCAACCAATAAAACCACCACAGATATTTGAACAGTCCCGTCTCTCCGCCCCTCCCATCAAATAAAACTGCCTTTTTCTCCCTGACTGATATTCCTTTGGTTTACACTTTTGAATGGTCCTTCACTGTGTTATGTCCCGCCCCAACATCCTGTTTCAACAGGAAATACATCAAATCAAGGAATTAAAGATGCCGTTTCTTGGGGTCTTTAAGGATGATTGTACATTGATGTCTATTTTTCATTTTGTGTAAGCGCACATATATGAATAGTTCTTCTAGAGGTGCTGTAACTACAGAACAATAACCACTTAATACCCTTGTGCCCGCCGCCACTGCCCTCCGATGATGCTGGCCAGCATGCCTGACAGGCCCAGGCACGCCTCCAGCACCGCCACCCTGAAGGTGCGGGACCTCCTGTCGCTGGTATCAGCCACGTATGCAAAGCAGCCCGCCAAGATGCTGTTGAAGTCACCCAAAAGGCCGCTGAGCAGCCTGCCCAGGAGGAAGTAGGCCACAGGCAGCTTCAGATACATCACCAGGAGGTAAACCGCCGCCTGCAGGGCGAGGCCCAGGTTGGGCAGGATGAGGACGGGCCGGCGGCCTGCTAGGTCACTCCATGAACCCAGGAGGGTCACCACGAACAGTCCCACAGAGAAGCCCCCCAGATTGATGTACAGATTCCAGTGGGCCGTCAAGGTTTCCACCTCCTGAAAACATAAAAGATTTAGGCAAAGGGATGTGTGTAACCCTGTAATCTGTGTTGCTGCTACTACTGCTGGTTTTCTACCCCACCAGGTAGTTAATTGCAGTTCATTGTATTCACCATGGAGTGATCCCAGGAGTGAAACAGTCCCTGATTAGATGGCTAGAATGAAAACAAGTAGATCTGGGGGTCCCGAGGACCAGGATCAGGGTTGAAAACCACTCTATCTAACCACGAGGCCAGGGGTCATCAATTCTGGTTGTCAAGGGCCGGTGTGTGGCAGGAGGTTTTTGTTCCTCCCTGGTGGTTAATGAGCCACACCTGGTCTAAAACCTGCGAGAACACTGGAACCCGAGGACCAGATAGTACCTATCGCACTAGTAGGCCTCACTGCTGCCCTATTCATAGTACGGTATCCCCATGATGTCACATGCATTTCCTAACAATATGGTGCCTTACAATACACACAGCTCATTGGCTGTGCCTGTCATATGCTTATAATCGCCTGTTAATTTATTACAATCACCTGTTATTTCCCTACCAAGATGGCCATGTGGAGATGCAACGGAATACTATGGATAAAACAGATGGAGATAGTAATTGACAACCACTGTTAATGGCAGTAACACATATTCAGTCTAGTGGGCAGAGCTATACTTTGCAACAGAACTACTGAGATACCCTTGAGCAAGGCGCTGAACCCCCAGCTGTGACCCACAGCAGCAGACTAGCTGTACTAAGCAGTCTGTATGAATGTGAAAACTTTCCTCCGGGATAAATAATGGTTAGAGAGACATAGTTACCTTCTGAAGAGGGTCATGGGGGACTGAACTGTTGCCGCACCCCCCGCTCCTGGTGCCGTTGTAGCCCAGGTCTTCACTGATGCGGTCCCACAGATACTGCGTGGCCAGCGGCGCCTGCAGGGCCAGAGAGAACATGGAGAGGAACAACACCGGCTCCACCGAGACCGGCACGGGACAGGCGACCGGCGGCCGTAACGAGCGGATGGTTCCTCTGTCTTTCTCCTCTTTACGGTCAGGGGAATTATCCGCCGGCATTTCTTCGCCGGTAGATGTGAGCCCGTCGTCGGGAAGGATCGCTGCGGTGTCCGGCTCGTCCATGTCGAGCTGATAAACATTAACCGTAGTAGACTAACTTTTATTTACAGTGTAACGAAACACGAACAAACTATTAACACTTCATGCTGGAGGTCGCCTTTCTCCAATGCTATGCCTGTGTAATACGCCTCTAGTTCATTAGAGGGTATTTATTCTATTGTTGTCTCTCTTGGGAAAAATGGAGCTTCTTTACTTGAAGATAATGCAACTTCAGCTAAAGGAAGCGGTTCATAAAGTTCTGCAGCGTGAATACAGCGGCCCCCTCTGGACGAAGATGTGAACTGCACCTGTGTTCATACAGTAATACACAATTTGGCCACTTCTGTTAAAACAATCTAAATCTAATCTTATTTGGCATGCCAGTACTGTAGATTGCACTATTGCTGTGTAGCTAAAAATGAGGCATAAACATCAAATGTAGGCCTATTTTACTGCCTACAGCAAACTAGCTGTGTAGCCCAGCTGGTTTGATTGTGATTTATTATGATATTCAGTGAAGGCCAAACTTTTTCTTGCCACTGTCCATATGCTGTCACTTTAATCTTTGTGCTCAGGTCAGTTTGTCAGAAATGAATAGAGTGCAATGCTGAAAATGAAAGCCCTCCCACTGACATCAACACCTGGTGACATAATGCTTGGCAAGAGGTTTGTTTTGGATCCCTTACAAGAGCGCTTTGTGCATGTAGAACATTTCCATTTCTGCTCACCATGCTAAGTTATTTGGACTTTATAAATGAGGCACACAACTGCTGGCTCAGCCTACTGTGTGCCTAATGTGCCACTTTATGTTGCTTGTGGATTAAAGTAGCCTATATGAACAAATGTATGACTTTTTTCCTTATCTCTGTGCGCAACATGTGCTCTATGTGAAGTCTACATAGCATAGGCCTACGGTTGTGAGAATCTAGTCAGACAACCAAAGTTTCGTAACTTTGTAATATGTAAGTTTAGTGATTTGTAAGTTTTGTAAGTTTTGTAAGTTTTGTAAATTGTAAGGAAATTGTTCAACAACATTTCCAGTCCCTCCTCAAAATATGTGCAGATGTCAGTGTTTCCTTTGCTTCCATGGAAGGATCTTGTGTCTTTTTAACTGTTATTGCAGCAATAAAACCAAAGAAGTGTCCTTTAAGTGCCCAGAATATCCTGTGAAGGATACACTAGAGAGATTAGTAAATAAAGATAAAATTAGACTTTAATTATAACTGCTTATTCTATAACACTTGTTTTTTGCCTGGCCTTGCACATCTCTATGTTGCCATGAGGTGGGAGTGTTTTTGAATGAGAAACGTATTGTGAATATGTCTCTGTATGTCAGAGGTAGAGATTAAGTGGAGCCTCCAATATTGATCTATTTTTAATGTTTGGAATATTTCACATTCACCAAATGAAATGGGGTGATGTGTACAAAGGAGTATTGGGGCCAGGAAAGAAAAAGTTTTATTCATTATATTTTGAGATTTAAGTCTAACAATAGTCAACAATTTAAACATACAACACTTGATTTTACAATGTCAGAAAATAATCTTTCTTTCTTCTCATCATGGGGTCACTGCAAGAATGATGGGAAACTAGGCAGATGTGACAGTCAGACAGCATTCTCTTATGATTGCCCACTTCAAACTGGATGTTTAAGATTGAAAATAAAGGTTTTTCCTATAACTGTGTGGGACTTTGTGCTCGAGAGTAATTTCAAGAACACTCAAGGTTGCCTCAAGCAATAAAAGACCAACACTCTCACCCTGGACACCCTGGAAACTGTTTTTCACTGGTTTATGGTGTCACACACACACACACACCTACACACACACACACACACACACACACCTGGACAGAGTAGATCACAGCTTGGAACGGCTTTATTGATCGCTGGACTGATTTTATAGACTAATAGAATGTTTATTTCAGCTTTTATCTTCAAATGATATTAATTTAATAGCAATAAAGACAGTTCTCATTCAGAAAATTTGCTCATACCCTCAGAAAGTTCCCTGTTGTTGATCTCACCTTATTCATGTTTTATACTATTATAATACATTTCAAATGGCAGGGTTCACTGGTCTGATGTTTCTGAACTAGTAAATGTTCACTAGTGCAAACCGAACTCTCCTCAGTCATACAAAAATAGTTGTTATACCCCATCAGACTGGTTTAAATTCACCTGCATCAATTCCTGTAAATATTATTGTACAACCCTCTGACTGTTACAGAAACACCCGCCCTGTCTGTTACGCAGAAACACACACATATGCAAATCATTTTTCTTCTGGATTATTTTTCGATCATTAAAAAAAAAACTGCTTTGTTGATTGATGGTGACTTGACAAGAGGATGAGCAGGTTTTTTTTTAATTTATTTTTTAAAAACTTTTTATTTATGAACATTTTTCACATTATAAGGACAGCAAGCAAAAAGCAAACAAGAAACAAAAAATAAAAAAGCAAACAAATATGAGGTCATGGGGTGATCAATAAATCAAGGCAAATTTGCCTAATTTAAAATAAAATATCGCACATGATACATACAATAATTATGAAAGATCTGTCTCATTGGCTAAATAAACGCACCATTTTCCCCACCGTTTTTCTCCCAGTTGTTTTTGGATCCGTATGGAGAAGGTCATCTATTCTAGAAGATGTAGGTGTTTAACAATGAGGATGAGCAGGTTTGTCTACATTTCAGTCCCCGAGGGCGTCCTTTCCAAGGAATCAAAACATCCCAAGTCACGCCCACTGAGTCCTCAACCTGGCAGGTTATCTCTGTTATCTGATGGGACTTTGTTTTCTACAAGATTGTTTTCCCCGCTCCTTCTAGGAGACACAGACGGCTGAAGACGCCTGTCGCTCTGTAGCTGAGTTGACTCTTTCAGGGGTTGTTTTCATTTGGTTCAATGTTTGTTTTGGGGGTCTATTATCTTTATCATCCCTCGGTGGACACTTTAAACCTGAATTCCTTATAGTAGGGTTACAGTACAGTAAAGTAGAGTTAGTTTTAACCCTGGAAACCCTGAAATTCACCCAAAATGAACTTAAAATATATCATCTTGTCCATCTTCTAAAAACATCACATCGCTTAAACAAGCTTCAAAATTAAGTCTCCTTTTGAAAGCTCTTCACAAAGGCCAATGTTTAGAGAGGAATTCTTGACTGAAAAGGGATAAAGGCTCACTGCCAAGTAAAGCAGTGATTGCTTTGTGTGGGTTGTAGCATACTAAAGTATAAAATGGTGGCCAAAATAATGAAAATATCTACAATCATGACAAATGTCAATCTATCTTTAAACATTTTTGCATCAATGAATATATTAAATTCAAACGTATATTTGAAAGAATCTAATAATAAATTATACAACCCTTTTCCAAACAACCATTACAAAGTGCTTTACAAAACAAACATAAATGAATAAAAACAATCGAGTCGACAGCTGCACTAGAGGAAGGAGCTGGGGGAGGATCTCTGACTGGCAGGAATAGAGGGAAGTACAGTCGTCCAAACGTGACGAGATAAAGGCAGAGATAACTGTTTCAAAGTCAACAAAAAATATGTAAGACCTTATCTTGGAAATATTTTTAACTGAAGGAAGCAGGACTGAACAGCACTCTTAACCTGATCAGTAAAACAGAGGACTGAATCAAATATCACACCCAAATTCATAGCTACAGACTTAACATTGTTGGAGACTTAACATTGATGGAGTTTCAGCTCCATCCTAGCTGGCTGAGACTAAAGCCATTTGGACTGGAGGCATTGTTCAGTCTGATGGCTGTCGGCACAAAAGAGCAACTAAAGCGTAAAGTGTTGAACCTTGGGGGGATGAGGTGGAGGGTGAAGTTGCTCTGTAGCTGCATCAGCTCACCATGGAGGAGGTGGGAGGTGTTTTTGTGTCCAGGAGTTCAGTTTAGTCCTCATCCTCCCCTCTGCTGCTGCCTCCAGGCTGCCCAGACTCAGCTCTACACCACTCTGTTCATCCTGCCTGCCTCCATTGCTTTGATGTTTCCTCCCCAGCACACCGCTGCACAAAACAGTGGCTACAAGCTCGCCACTTTGGAATGTATGTGTAAATAATGCAAACCAAAGCTATGACAGCTTAATTTCAACCAAAAGGAGTAGGTACAAAGAGTAAAAAAAATAGGATACATTTTTTTTTTTAACTATACAGATGAAGTAGAGGTAAAAAGAAAAAGCACCATAGCGTTGTCAACCTGCATCACTCTGAGCTTCTCCCCACGCAGGAGGGTCTGGATGGTGTTGCATGGGAGAAATCAAAGCGCATGATTCTCACGTATCTGGGGTGTCTGGGGTGGGTATCTATCAATATGAAAGAAATTAGTAATCATTCAAACGTGCAGCCCTTTCATCAAGTGGGGACAATAAGGCTCGATCATTGACTGAGGACATGAGCCAGGCACGGTCCGCTTGTCGCTTGTGATTGGCTAAGTGGTTGACTCTTTGAAAAATCCCACCCATTTAAATGGGAGATGGGGCAGAGTAAGTCTTGGGATTTGAAGGTCTTGTGTAATTTGCACCCACAAAGACAAAAAACAATATACCAGAAGCTTCAGCTTCTTTAAATCTCCTTCCTTTGAATGTCGTTTTGCTCTGCATAAGATTATTGTTACAGTAATCAATTAAGCTTAAGGAGTCACTCAAGGTAGGAGTGGGACACATGAGACATCCTGAGTTTGACAATCATGTGACATGGGGCATAAAAGGTATGTTTGAGTGGTCAGTGTGTGAGTGAAGTATTTATAATGTATGTATGTATGTATTTTATAAGACAAATACATACATACATGGTCACATAGGCTTATATACTACAAAAATGTCACAACAAATCATTTGGATTTGTATTCAATCTTAAAATCTTAAAATCTCCTTTTTTGAGGAATTTTCTGGTAACAAGTGTCAGTATCCTGAAGTAAGGCAGAATGGTCTTACTTCAACTCACTTATAAAGATGGATTTTATTTGGGTTGTTTCAGTGTTGGCCTACTACACATGTGGGTTTTCATGAGTAAACTGGTAAAAACCAGGTAATTCTGCTAATTACATGATAACTCTATGGTTTATCTTGAAGAGATTCTGTATTTCTGTATTTCCACACATGATACTTACCAATAATTTCTCACATCTTACATTCAAGACATAGAAGATTTGTTTTTCCATAGAAACTCCTGGTCTCTCACCCTACCCTGACTCTTTCCAAACACTTGACACTACAGCACACCCTCTGCATGCGGGCCCCTCGCTCTAAAGTTAATTTTTAATCTGGTCTCTGGGTGATATATATACTGTGACTTTATCTGCTACTCTCTCTTAAATGGTGCAGTGGTGTCACCAATTATCTTGTAAAACCGTTCTCCCCCTGCCTCAATTTCATTTTCTACTCTTTCTCACGCTCCCTCTCCTTTGCTTTGGATATCCGTAGCACATCTGGATCATGGCTGGCTGCCTTTCATGGCTGTGGAGGTACAGGAATTACCTGCTGATAGTTCTGACTCCCCTACTGATTCTGCCTCTGCCACTGATCATCCCAGGCCCGGTAAGGACGTGTGTGTATGTTTGAATGTTTGAATTATGCAGTGACATCACTTTTAGTTCCTATCCCTCTCATTTAGGCTCATTTAGTTCACTGGACTTGTTGGGATGCAGCTGAATAAAGGATCTGTAATTTGAATGCTCGACATAACTTCTGAAATTCATTTTAAATAAATTTGTTGGATAATTTGGCGATGCTTGTGGTTCTCAGAAGTTCTGCTGATTCACCTTATTTATGCAAGATCACAATCTAAGCGCCCCCACTGCAGGCGCAATTTCCCATGTGAGTCATGGCAATAAAAACACTTCATGGTACATGATTTTGAGTTTCTATGTCTTTTTCTTAATTGTTAGTAAGAAGATTTTGTGATTTATTACTCTTTAGTATTCTTGAGTCTTAGAAAATGCATCATGAAACACTCAAACACAGCTGTTGGTGATGCACTTTGTATTAGTTGGTCCATTTTGTTTGTTGATATCAGATATTCAGTGGATATTTGTTTTTCCACCTTTAATAACTTGTGACACAAACACATTAAAGCACACTGATGAAAGCAGCCTGTTTATGATTACTGAAAGTGGAAGAACAATTTACAACCATCGGTTTCGATATTTTAGAAAATGTTTTTCTTCTGTAACACACATTCAAATTTCAATAGCTCCTTTCCAATATGAGCTGGAGGTCGCATAAGCAACATATTTTCTTAAATATTTTAAAAATAAGTGGTTGCACATTGTACTTCATCTTCCAGCTTCCAGATTCAGAAAGGTGTAAAAATACATAAAAATGCGTATTAATGCAAATAAAAAATAGTGGTAGCAATGTGTTTAATTAGTACATTTATATTGTAATTCTAAAGCATGTATCTGATAAGGAAACATTCATAAACCAAAAATATCCTATATAATGGTGTCATTTTCCTCTTGTTTGTTGTTCCTTCTCATCATTGGTCTCATTGGTTCAATACGGGTCCTTAAAGTACCTTTTTTTTTTTCTTAATTAAAATTTCAATTTCTGCCAGAAAATATTATAGGATTTGGAAACATCAATTATTAATATATGTTTCTCTGTTCTCAGTTGTTACAAATTCCATAATATTTTTTTCAGAGCTGGAAAATAGCAATTACAAGATATTATCTTGAAAACTTGTTGTTGCCATATGGCTGAGTCCTGAGGCTTGGGTTTACCAGTGAATGAGACAGTGACAGTCGCTGTTGGAGCCTGTCCTCTTGTCTTACGTCATCCTCTATTTTGCAATTATTCATGCCAAGAAATGACTCACCGATTTGCAATCAAGGATGTTGTTTATTTGAATCATCAGGCGGTAAAAAAGTTATGGTAATTGCTTTAACTACACTGATTAGCTGTCTTTTCAGTAGTAACTTGATAATAGGCCTACTACTGTACATTGTGATAACAACACACAATAATATCATACAATAGAGATGCATTTTGCTTTCGGTCTACTATCTTAAAAACATTTTAGGCATTTAGCTTAACCTCTTATCCATAGGAACTTATAATTAGTGCAGCAATAGAAGAAGCTTAAATTCTAAGATCAACAACATTATTACTAGTGAGGAGTGCAAAGTTCAGAGCCACAGTGCACTGACAATAGATGCAACAAAATAGTGACCATAACATTATCATAGAGAAGTGCTGGAAAAAGAAATAAGAGCTAAGTAAGCATAGTAGAGAATGACTGCAGAGGGGGTGTTAGGGGGATGTGAAGTATTTTTTTTTTTTTGAAGAGAGTTTAGAGATTTTGGTGGAAAATTGGGAGTGACTCTGTTGTCCTGACACAGCTTGTGGGTGCAGCTTCCTTGTACACCAGCACCAGAGTTTTAGGAGGTACAGGAAGGAGTTTACACTGGAGAATTTGTGGAGGTTGAAGACGAGGCAGGCTGCAGCATTCTGGATGAGCTGCTGTGGCTGAAGACTTTGGGAGTCCAGCCAGGAGGGAGTCGCAATAGTCTAGATGGTAAAATGACTAAAGCTTGAGTCCTTGGTGAGGAAGGGTATCATTCTGATTGATGTTCATGTAATATCAGAACACTATATGTTACATCTTATTTTCTAATGCATGGGAACTTGCAATACATTGTGAATTTTAGTTAATCCAGGCACACTTAGTAAGTTGCTCGACTATTTTGAATCAAATGAAAAATATGTGTTGCCATGTCTTGTGTTTTTTTCATCTAATGAATTTCTTCAATCCATGACATCCTAAATACGTTTGATTGGCAACAGAGAGAGAGAGACAGAGAGAGAGAGAGAGAGAGAGAGAGAGAGAGAGAGAGAGAGAGAGGAAACTTACAATGTTATTATATCCAAATCAACAACCATGAGAGTCGATGGCAACCAAATGAAAGAGGTAACCTTTGACAATCAAAAAGGATCAAAGAACAATATCCCACAAGTGATTCACCTTCAGTCTAGTCGTACTGTCAGTGCTTTACGTTGTCCATCTCTCCGCTGCACCATGCCCAGGAAAGACCTCCGCTGGTGACCTTTTGTACCATGTAATCTTTGATCAAGCTAAATGAAAAAAGTGGGTGAAGTTCAGGGGCTCAATCAGTCCCATTCATTCAAAGACCACAACCTCTGCCCTTTTCAGCTAGTGCTCATTTCACGATTGATGTAAATTTGAATGGAGATGACTTCATGTACTCTTTGATTGTTCTTGTCCAGCTGTTCACTTTCTACACAGTGTACTGATGAGTCTGTGCTAAATTTCCTTAATGCCAGTACAACCTCTCATAAGATCTCTTGATGTGTCCCCACCTCAGTGTTTTCCAGTGGCAGCCATTGCTATAACACACACACACAAGTGCATCAGCACATTTAGGGCATTAGATAATTAACCCTGTCCTTGTGTGTGCACCACAGGAGGCGAAGTGTGGCTATGTGATCATCCTGATGGCTCTGTACTGGTGTACAGAGTGCATCCCTCTGGCTGTGACCGCCTTGCTGCCGGTCATTTTCTTCCCCATGATGGGCATCATGGAGTCAGGCGAGGTATTTAAACACCTTCATCCTTTCCCTGCAAACTCATTTTAAGATGAACTATTACCAAATCTGACTGTATACGTACACAGTATAGCTACTGTGGATTTTGATTCTGATCAGTTAGCCATTTCTTGCAATTACATGGTTTAGATTTTTATGTAGGAAAAAGTCAGAGTATACTGCTGAGAGTTGATGACTTAGCATCTCATTTCCATATTATTTGCCCTCCAGAAGTGGCTGAATATGTTTATTTTTTAGTTGACAGGGCCTCTTTTCCTCTTCCAAGCCATGTTTGCAGCATGTTTTTCACTCCCACATGAGAACATATGTTTGTATTCTCTCTCACTCTTTTTTTCCGTTATCCAGGTTTGTATCCAGTACCTGAAAGACTCCAACATGCTCTTTATTGGCGGGCTGCTGGTGGCCATCGCTGTGGAGCACTGGAACCTGCACAAGAGGATTGCCCTTCGAGTCCTGCTTCTTGTCGGGGTGAAGCCCGCTCTGTAAGACGCCTTGCTCTCCGTACATTATTTTCCCCATGACTGCTTAGTGCTCATATTCATTAATCTGTCACTCCAGTCTCTTCACATTCTTTATTCATTCATGATTTGTTTTTCTCCTCTCCAGCCTGATGATGGGTTTCATGGCCACCACAGCGTTTCTGTCCATGTGGATCAGTAACACAGCGTCCACAGCCATGATGCTGCCCATCGCCCACGCCGTGCTGCAGCAGCTGTCTGACACCGAGGCCAAGGCTGAGGAGAGGGATCTGGGCCTGACTGCTGCAAAGGCCGGCCACCAGAACCAGGCCTTCGAGATGGGAGACACCAACGAGAGCAACGACAAGGAGCTCAAACCCAAGGACAACAGCATCAACATGGGTGTGTGTGTGTGTGTGTGTGTGTGTGTGTGTGTGTGTGCGTGTCTGTCTTGTTAGATTAGTAAAAAACTGACAAGCGTGTTGTTTTTGAAGTTTATGTTTTGGTTGTTTAAGAGATGATATGATGACTTTTTGGTTTCTACTCCTTGCTGTTGTTTGTAATGGTTTCTTGCAGATATGAAAGCAAATGTGGATGAAGATGATGACAACAAAGACACAAAGGACATGATGGAAATCAAATCCAAAGACAACGGTGTCACTTCAAGTAGGTTTTCTTTGAAATAACAGCCTAATATCAATGTAGCAAATTCTTATACGCCACATGTACTGAAAAAATGTTTATAACATGGGAAAACTCATCTTTTCATAAGAGAACGTCTCAAGTATTGGAGCTGAATGCAATACATTCAGTAGTACATGCAATATATGTATATATTATACTGCCTGAATACACTGTATTCTCAGCCTAGGGCTTTTTTACAACACAGTTCTTCTATGTTCACATAGGTTTATCTTCTGAACGATCATGATAAAGATAGTGTACACCTGTGGATTAGTTGAAAAAGATACTCAGTCAACCGTTCATCTTTCATGCATACTCAAATTTAATTTCATTCATTAATTTCAATATTCATGGGGAGGAACTGACATGTTGACTTGTACATTGTTCATTCCAAGATATTATGGAGAAACCTTTAGCAGATTTTGAAGTAATAATCCGCAACATTTTCATAGAAATAAATGTCTGTTTTGCTACTCTCTATTGCTGATTGATAAAACATAATAGTGATTCAACCAATACCCAGTTCATAAGAGCGTTTACATTTGCTGTAAGGTTGGTGTTGGTGAATGTTGGTGTTGGTGAATTTGAAACATTTCCAGAAGCTGGTGAAACGGTGAAAAGAGTCTACAAAAAGTCCAGTGATCCAGTGAAAAGCTCTGTCTGACCCTCAGTTCTTTCCTCCAGAGGTTTGTGACAGGAGCCCAGAGGCGGAGCTGAGCAGAATTAAGAGGGAGCTGAAGTATGTGAACCTGTCAAAAGGCATGAGCCTGAGTGTGTGTTACGCTGCTAGCATCGGAGGGACGGCCACACTCACAGGAACCACACCCAATGTCATCCTGAAGGGCCAGATTGATGAGTAGGACCTGTGCCAACACACACACAGTCATACCCTACACACACACACACACACACACACACACACACACACACACACACACACACACACACACACACACACACGCATGCACACACACACCTTAACTAAGGTTCTCCATTCTTCCTCATCTTTAGAAAGCTTTGCTTACAAACAATTCAGGTTGGCCAGGCGTTTGGTTTCCTCTCTCCTGTGGCCTTTTTTGTTAGATAAAAGACCACATAGTCCTCAAATCATTCTTATTACAGCAATATATAATATATACGAGTTTGTCCCTGAGCACAAATTTATTCAGTCCTGACTCTGTGCAGACTGTGGTTAACTCATCTTGATTGCAGTCATGGCTTTCCTCCAATTCTTTTTTCCTCCTGCCATTTAAGTGCACAGCCATCTAAACAGTGGATCTATAAGAAAGTGGAAGTTATGCAGTATCACTCATCTGCATTAGCAATCTTTGGCATTCTCCCTTCTCCTTCTTCAATCTTGAGTTAGTTACTTTCTATCTACACAATACAAATTTCAAAGAATGTTCAAAGAGTGAGATTTTCAAGTCAAATCAGGAGATTCAAATATTTTTTGTGGTCTAGGTCTTTAGAAAAAGATTCTACCACCACCAAGATTTCTGCCACTATGAGCACAAAATTGCTATATTTATCAGATATGATTTATCAGTATGATATAATAATGGTGACCACATTGAAAAGGCTTCTGTTCAGATATCTGCTAATGCTGGCTTTTTACCAACAGACTCTTTCCAGGAAATGGAGATATAATCAACTTTGCCAGCTGGTTTGGCTTCTCTTTTCCCAACATGGTATTAATGCTTGCCCTCTCTTGGTTGTGGCTGCAGTTCATTTATTTGGGCTTCAAGTAAGTCTCATGGATTCGAGTCATACTCTCTTTTTAACAATACCATAAGTTCAACATTATGAACAAAGAGAACAATTTATCTGAATTTCTCACTGTACTATTCCAGCTTAAAAAAGTCCTTTGGATGCGGCACACACAAAGATGGTGACAGGGAGGCGTACCAGGTAATGAAAGATGAGTACAAAAAGTTGGGCAGCATGAGCTTCGCTGAGGGCTGTGTGCTGGTTATCTTCACGTTGCTGGTTCTTCTGTGGTTTACCAGGGAGCCTGGGTTCATGCCCGGCTGGGCCACTGTGCTTTTCAACAAGGACAGACCGTGAGTATGATGATTTTCATGACTCCTGGGGGAATTAATTATCACTTAATTAGAACATTTGGTCAAGTCTAGGAGCAGAAAACAAAGAGGGGTCTAATAGTGTTTTAATAATGAACTCATGACACCCAATTCCCCCCCGTGACCCCGAGTGTGAGCCAAACTACAGTAGCCATTGTGTTTTTGAGTGCTCGTCTGATGTGAGATCACTTGTTGATGACGTGTGACTTGACCAACCTTGTAATCATCTGCCCAGTCTTGGGTCATTATAATGCTAGGCTCTACTCAAAATACTAGTTTAAGTATTTAAAAAATGTTAATATGTTAATCACAGATATGTTCAATCCCTTTTCTTATCCATTAACAGGTTTGTCACTGATGGGACAGTGGCCATACTGATGTCAACACTCTTCTTCTGCATCCCATCCACACTCCCCAGATGTGGCGGGACATCTGAGGATGGTAGGCGGCATGTTCTTCATGATTTTGTGTGTGCCCCATACCAATAGGTACATTATATACACCTTACTGTCTGGATATGTACAGTACCAGGCACAGACAAAACAAAAAGGGCTCTCTCAAGACGTTTTTGTAGTAGGATGTCTAGGATGTCTTTTTTCATGTTTATCCTGCACGTTTTTAAGTGACAATGATAAAATCTTAATGGAAAATATGTAAGTCAGCACATTATAAGAAGGATAAGAGGGAACTTGTGTATGTTCAAGCAAAAGGGCAGCAATTCGATCCTCTTTTGGGGCCCCTCTCTGCACGTCTGTACAGCACAATCGGAAGTATTTCAGTTTATTTGCTGTTGCATCACATTTTCTGTTTGCATGGTGTGTTAAGTCTGTGACAAGAAGATATGAGCGCAGTCAGTTTTTACGGTGCAGTCATGTCTATCCTCTCTATCTGTGTACTAAGGAGATACAGACAATAACTTTTACTGTCTTGTGACACGACCCATCTAGCTGACTCGGTGCTTTGTAATAAACGCTATCCCAACTCCTTGCAGAGGCACACAAGAGTGAGCTGTAGCCTGATAGCCCCAAGGTCAAGCCTGTACAGCACTACATGCTGTACCGTTCCTTAGACAAATTACTTTTGAATCAATACATGCTCTTATTCCCTCTTGGTAACTTAAGTTGAGCATGGCCTGCTGGTGCCTATAAGCAGCAAGGTTATTGCTGCTCCTCGAACAGTCGCAAAGCAGTATGTTTTGTACACAGAGCGATGCCACACAGATTAAACACACTTTGTTTGAGAAGTATGAGGCAGACTTTGAGGTGCCATTTTGTGTCAAAGTCCATTTTTCATCTTGGGAACTGAGAAAAATGAGTACAGGGTCAAATACAGGGTCATTATGCGAATAGATCTGTTATTATCAGCAAAAACCTATGAACCTGTATGAATCCGGTTAAAACAACAAATTTTGAGTTTTATCACATTTCCTTTCATCTTTATGGAGTACCTTCACTGTCATAATGTCATATCTGTAGACAGTAAAAGCTGAGCTTTCTCCATAGTTAAGTTAGAGATACCACGATTTATGATCTCTTAACCAATGGCCGAAAATGAACTGTCTGCTGTAAAGATTTTTTGCAATTTTCTTCAACATTTTCTCCTTGTTCCAATAGGAAAGCCCCTCAAAGCCCCTCCGACCCTGCTTAACTGGGATATAGTCCATGAAAAGATGCCTTGGAGTATCATTTTGCTTCTGGGAGGAGGCTTTGCGCTGGCCCGAGGAAGTGAGGTAATATAGTTGATCATCAAGCACTCTACAGTTTTCTAAAGAGAATCCCATATTCATATTTTTTGATGCTGACTTGTATTTTTTTTTTTTACCTCTGGATAAAGACATCTGGTCTTTCCACATGGCTGGGAGAAAGTCTCGCCCCGCTGCAGAGCATCCCTCCCTTTGCCATCTCCATCCTGCTGTGCCTGCTGGTGGCCATGTTCACCGAGTGTTCCAGCAACACCGCCACCACAACGCTCTTCCTGCCTATACTGGCCTCCATGGTGAGAGACAGTCACGCAGAGCAACATGTTTACAGACACAACTCTGTCTCTCCCTCTCTCTCTCTAAGATTTGTCTTATCGAAACACTGTCAGTCATGTGACGTTGATGTCATCAATCCCAAACGAGTGGAGTTTTACAGTCTTTAAAGGGGATGTGTTGGTTTGACAGTCATATATGCACTGATACCCTCAGAAAGGTGGGTCTTAGTTGGCTATGTAATTGTCTGCCGCTTGTGAATTTCCATTCAAATAAGATTTTACTTTTTATTTTTGATTAACCAAATCAGAAAATCTATTTTGTATTTTTGTTAGCCTGCTGTTATGTTAGCTATGTCAACTTTCATATATTTGTCTGCTGTCAACACAGAGTAAAACAGGAAGAATGACCAACTTTTTAACAGCAAAAGGCATAAAGAGAGTTGCTTCCTGTAGCTGTTGGTTTAGCAGCACTTCGATGGGCCATGTGCATCTATATCACAGAGGAACAGAAGGCTGTCGGTCTGTTTGATGTCAACCAGTTGCATCGTTCACAACAGTATCAGTAGGACTGCTCTAAAATCCCTCACCTGGCCTGTTAACATCTGTGTGAACTTCTTCACCCCAGGCCGTCGCCATCAAGTTACACCCGCTGTACGTCATGTTGCCTTGCACCATCTGTGCCTCCCTGGCCTTCATGCTGCCTGTGGCCACTCCACCCAACGCAATTGCCTTCTCCTACGGCAACCTTAAAGTCATGGACATGGTAAGACCCTTCACTTCTCCATCGGCTATGAGAGTAGAGAACTGTAGGGAACCTTTTAGTGAGTATGTTTACAGCACACACTCAAAGGCTCATGTCTGAGTTTGAGATAAGCTGCTTATATGCATCCTGATGTGACCTTATATGTATCCTCATGTGACCGTCCTGCTATTGTGCACCAAGATGCAAAACATTTATAATTTCACAGATTCCCTACTGAAAAACATATAAGAGACAAATGGATCTCAAGAAACTGGAGGGATGTAGGTTCACATTTTAATATTTGGTGCATTATCACTAGCAACCAGAGTCTATAGCCTAGGAGTCTAGTTAGTAGCTTACTAAGCTAGCTAACTAGCTTTCCTTCTAAATTCAGACAGTCATTGTTGTTCCTGAGACTGCTGGCTGTTAGGTCTATCTGAAGTCCCCAGTAATGTGTTGAAGTAACGCTAGTTTTATATTCACACCAATCTTCCGGGAAGAGTTTCCCACCCCGAGTGTTCAAAATGGCTGCCACGTGAATAAGGTCAATTAATATCTCTATTTGCATAAACAGAATATTCTGAATGTTACCATGGAAACTGATCTTATGTAGATGGTGAAATCTTAAAGTGAATGGAGTGTACATGCCTCAGCACCTTGACGCAAGTAATAATACTGATGCATCCCAGCAAACCTATTTTTCAATATTGGGATAATACTACTCTGTTGATAACAGAAGATGTTTACAGTACAATGTTTAAGACTGTGTTGCCACATATGGTTCTAGTCTTCAAATATAATTTTGTTACCGAAAACCCATTATTTTCCTATCGGTTGCAGGCCAAGGCTGGATTCATTCTGAACTTTCTTGGAGTCATAACCATCAACATCGCCCTAAACACGTGGGGTGCGGCCATGTTCCAGCTGAACACCTTTCCCAGCTGGGCCAATGTCACCAACACCCCTTGATTATGAACACGTGGAAATGGAAACAGTGAAGACCAAAGAAGCAAGGAAGAGGGGGAGAGATGAACAATATGTGCTCATTTATCAGCATGTCAGTGAAAGACGGAGCTGGCGGCCATCTTGGTGTTTTATTTTAAATCTCTCCTAGACAGTCTAATCAACACAACCTGATATGCACTGGAGCCTGTTGATAAGTGTTGACGCAGGTTCATATGCAGCTTTATATCCAGCCTGACATTGTGACGTTCCTAGGCAACCAGCTGGACTTGCTGACTGGAAACACTGGTTCGCTTTTTGTCAATGTTTTGATGGATCTGAACTCACACTGAACCAAGCAGGTCATAACTTCATGCTATTAGGTTCACCAATATTGTTAATCTATGTTTTAAGCAGGATGATGCCAGTCTGGATTGGAGTGGGAATTATATTATAAAACATTGATACTGTTAGTTCTCATTGCTGTAGTAATTGTGAATGGTGTTGCAGTGTCCTAACGTAATAAATACTGTGCATTTTTGCCAATATCAAAAAGGCCAATGATTTTGTTTCTCACTTGTATAATAAATATATAAATATTATACTTTTAGGATTTTAGTTAATTACTAGTTTATTAAACAACATGCAATCATTTCTACATTTTGTTATTGTATTTATAAACCTAGTTTAAATTATACACATTATTACATGCATCATGGAAATAGTACATTTGCTAGATATAATATGTAATTAATCTTTTGTGTTGTATGCCAAAGGCAGAACGAGTATTTCATCTTGCATGAAAATAAATATTTGGGCTGGGAATGGGTTCAGTTTAGCTTTGCCCACTTTCTGTGGAGACTGTTAAATTTGATGATGGGCTCAAATCCCATTGCCATCCATAGGATTAGAACCACTGGGTCCCCAATTGGTTTAAACAGAGCCAGGGGGACAGAAGGCAAATCCTTTCAAAACAACCAATGTGGGAGAAATGCAAAATGATTGAAGGAAAGGGAAATAAATTATAGAAAAGCAACTGAAATCATTTCATTGAACTCCTTGGCAGGGGGCCGTGTGCCATGTGACGCTGGGAACAGGAGGGATTTTAAAATGGAGAAACTACAGAACCTGTAAAATGACACGGGTCAAAAGAGTAAGCAGTGATGAAATCAAATATTTTTGTATAATATATATATATATAATCGAGCCACCATTCTCCTGGTAAACGCTGTTAGATCGTTCAAAGGACAAACCATTCCTCACTCTGTTGAATTATAGGTTGGTTCTCATGGGAATTATTGAAGGTGTGATGAATGTCCTTAGTGAGAGGTAAGTCAACATCTCTCTGACATTTAATGTCCTGCTCTTACTCATCTTACTTGTCTTGAGTATTGTTAGTCTTTTTCCAAATGGCTTTGCAGTACATGATGGAAAATACATGGAGAAAATATGTCAATTCAGGCCCATTTTGTGACTTTTGTGACAACTTGTTAGTGTTATTCCATTGTATTTGAAATTTGTCACTGGTGTGCAAGAACTGTACGTACTGAAATGTGAATCATCCCCACTTAAAGTAGAGTATTCCCCTCCCTGTCGCCTTAAGTGGAAACTTTTCCAAAGATTAATAAGTGTACTGTGTTTCTGAACCAGACTTTTCAAAGAAGGGCCTGAAAGGACTAGCTAAATGCAAATATAGCACCCCGTTTACTGTCTTGTGGGGAGACAGCTGCAGTTTTTATATTATGGAATATCACTGGGACAGGCAAAGTGATTACTTTATATAAGCTCACCTTGAGCCAAAAAGTGAATTATTCAGTGATAAATCTTGGTGCCCCAGGGACTGTGGATGTGTTCCTTTAAGTTTTCAAAAGACACTCATAAATCACTCACTCATCATTTCTGATGATATGAAATCTGGAATTAGATATTTTCCACTGACATTATTTAACACATTACATGCCTCTTTCTCATTTACCAACATTGCTTATAACAAAGATAATTTGACTGGTTATGAAACTAATAAGGACAGTTAGAACTGATTACATAGCAAGCAATATGTTGCTTAAGTTGATAAATTACTGAGGAAAACAGACGGTGGGTACAAGTGTGGGTTCAGGTAACAGCCAAAATAAAGGAAACAAAGCATATTGAAAGCACATGTTTCTGCACAGGTATAGTATCTAAGATAATTAAAAAATCAACATCCTATCATGTATAAAAATGCTGGGCTGAGTTGATCTCATTTTGTCTACCATGGCTTGCAAAAGAGACCTCAAGGACTTTGAGGGACGGCACATTTGGCAGCTTCGGTGAGGAAGACTTTACTTTCTGGTGTTTCATGAGGAACAGAGGCAAAGGCGATTTTGGCATGAAAGTATCAGGGAAAGATAGCATTAAGTTGCAACTGTGGTCTGAAATAGAAACTCCTTGACAGTGATGTCCATGCATTGTTTGGAGAGGCAAGGACAGCCAAGCAACTCTGAATCAGTTGACTACGAAGATCAATCTAAGGCGGAAGCAGACAGTTTTATCAATAACAGTTTGTTGAGAAACTTCACAGAGGAAGGCTGTGGTCAGGTTGCAGCACATAAACCCCACAGGCATCTATGGAGCAGTGGAAAATGTCATATGGTCAAACGAGTCGTCCTTCACCTTCTTCTCAACAAGCAGACGTATTCATGTGTGGTACGAACCTAAATAGTCTATAGGCCCAAGTATTTGTCTCCCACAGTGAAGCCAAAACCGTTCTAAGCGATCACATTCATCCGATGGTGAAGCATTTCTATCCTGATGGGAGAGAAATCTTCCAGGATGACGATACCTGCTTCCACAGTGGTGGTACAAGTGCTCAGTGCTATTATGAGCAGTTCAACTCTTAGGGGAGACTCTGAAACAGTGTTTTCCACCGCCACCAAAATGGCAAGTGATAGAATTTCTTACGGAGGAACAGTGTTACGATGTTGCATCTTCCAATAAAGTTACAGAAATTGGAATCTAGGACGATATTTTGGCAGTTACCTGCATGTCTATGCTGTATATATTAGTCACAGTAGGCTATTACGTCACTAAATCCAATTAGATTACTTGGCTGCAATTATTATGCCAACTGTAGGCAGCATCTGCACCAGCTTGGCATACTGTGTAGCTTAAGCAGGCTGGGAGATTCAGAAACAGGGAGAGATCGCCTAAGGTGGACCAAGGTGTGCCAACGTTGCTGAGTGACTGCCATGTATCAAATGAGTCATTTACACATCAAATGATGAGTATAAAAAACATCAGATAAGCTAATACTGAGAAACCATGATTGAATTCCGTTTGTATGACAAGATGCTGATTTGCATATAGCAGAATTGAATACAACAAGCACACACACAGGTCTGTGTGAGTCATAATCCTGTGCTCCGTCTCTGGCAGACTGTCACTACGAACTGTATTTTTCTTGACAGATTGATTAGGTAATGTTGTATACTGGAAATATGCTGAAAATGTGAGTAACACCTATGAGTAACCAATGACTTGAAAGTTGCATTGACATCTTGAGTTGTTTATTTGGTTTGGTCAACTTCGGTCTTAAAAAACAGTAAATTGCTAAATAGCTTGATGGGTTCATAGTTGATGAACATTTGCAGTTACTTGGGACAGTTTGACTCACATTAACGACTCTGAACATCTAAAGTGTACTTTAATTAATAACACTGGCAACACTTTATTTCGAGGGTCCAGTGTTGATACTCAACTATCAGGTGACTATCAACTATCAGTAGATGTCCAACAAAGTGTCACTTGTCTATTTGGTGAAACTCCACAGACTATGTAACCCTAACCCTGACCTTAGCCTCTAATCTCTAAAACTCAGTAGACGTTTTAGTGACACATTATAGTCACTTGATTGGAAGTTGAGTCTCAACATTGGACTCTCCAAATAAAGTGTGACCATAGCACAGTGATGGTTAGACCAGTAGAGAAACATGGCCTTGAAAACATTCTCTTACTTCTAACTTGATAAAAGCGACTATAAAATGCTCTAGTTCTGTAAAACTTGATATTGCAACTGAGAACACCTGAGCACCCCAGCAATTATTACCCAGAAGACAATGGGACTTTCACTGAAGTGCCCCCTGGAATCTGTTCCCACATTACACCCTCTTAGAAAACTCTGTGTTTGGCAGAAAGAGCCTCCAGCGGTAGCTTCGCTCTGCAGAGGCCTTGCACTGTAACACAAGAGTTTATTCAATCTGTAATTCATCCCTTGTCTCTCTGTCATTCTGCCTCGCCCTCTCACTGAGGACAGGGTTTGTTAAAGGTATAGCTAAGAGCTAAGGGTGCTGCTGTTTTCCTGGTTCATTGGGAGGATAGGATAGGAATCTACCTGTATTGACATACCTCTACTCCCTCTCCCTCTCTCGCCCTCTCTCTCTTTATTTCTCTCCCTCCCTCTCTCTTTGTGCCTTTGTAGGTTACATTCTTCCTCCCGTCTTCATCTGTCACTATAAAAGTTTCAGAGAAGAACTCAAGTTGAAGTTCCTCTTTCAAAACGGTCTTCCAAGGAAAAAAGCCAGTGCTTCCTATGAACTGACGCCCCATGGAGCATCTTGGTGCAGGAGCTGCCTGATGGTGCTGTCCCGCCTGGGAATAGTCTGACTTCACCTCCAGTATTGGGTATGTCCATTTGCGGCACATCTGTTTTGACGCTAAACTTCCTATTGGTTACACTGCAAATTGAAAATTACGGCTTGTTATTGCTCATTGTCCTGCTTCTGTTTACTTGAGTGTCCAGTGTTTGTGGTTCAGTTTACTCCAGTTTTAAAGCTGAGAGGCATTCATCCTGTGAACTCTTGACTGACTGCCATTGGTGTATGTGGGTCACATCTGTTGGCAAACGAATCACCATGCTGTGTGAAATGTGTGTGTGTGTGTGTGTGTGAGAGTGTGTGTGCATTCACGTACATGTGCATTCTTCAAATGTAGACGTACAATCCTTACTGTTTATGTGTGTGTTTACTCACACATTGTATGTGAATGAGCAGTGTGTAAGAGGAACCAGATCACAACTAGTAGAGCCTTTGCCATGGGCAAGCTCTGAAACCAGGGCAAAGTGCCCACTCTCTGCCACTGGATGTGATTGGTAGTGTATCTTATGTCCTATTCACACAAGTAACCATTCAGTCAGGCAAAGAAAGACTGATGGAGGGAGGAAGAGAGGGCTGCCAGCTGCCAGTGGCTCCAGCAGTAGGCCTTTCCGAACCTGTTGCGGCAGGTTTTTCCTTCTGTATATCTTATTGCTGGGCTGGCCTGGACTAGTGCCAAACATGCACACACACACACACACACACGGAGAGAATGAGGATGATATTCTGTGCTGCCAAAATCTGAAACCAGCCTATCAGCCACTTCCATACACATTTAGACAGTCGATCTAATCGACCTGCCGCACTGTCAGGTGAAGGTGCTTCAGGTGCCTCGGCTCCTAGAGGGAAATGGGCTCAAGACGTCAGGAGGGGTTACAGGACCAGGCGGGAAAATTTGAGTGAAACTACAAAACCACAGAGGAGAGAGAGTGGCGATGGCACATTACTGACTTCGAGGGTTGGGTGAGTTGTTTGGAAAGTTTTCTAATATTTGGATGTTTGGATGTCTCTTTGTGTTGATATACAGCGTTAACTCTGTGATTCTTTTCTGTTTCATTTCTACTATTCAGTTTGTCTTCATATTTATCATCCGGTAATTGAGCAGTAATTGTGAGAAAGCAGTTGTATTCTTGGCGCTGTTGCAGTTGTGGATTGCCTGCTGCCCTTTTTGGACTTTGAGCACCTGCTTCCTCAGAGAGCCTTTGCATTACTACACTACTGACAAACTGACTACTGTCAATAGTAACTGTACCATTATGCAATTCAGCTGATCACGCTTATGACAAATAGACCTGCCTGTTCTTGTTATCTGACAATCATAAGCATCGAAGATAATTAGCTTTACATCATAATCCTTTGTATTAACCTTAGCTTGTGGCAAGGAAAGTATAGAGAAAATTAACTGCTAGCTGCACTGGAAGGCTGAAAGTTGTCTCTGAAAAAAGTCAACTTCTCTAAATCTGACAGAAAATGTTTTTTGAGACATAGCTGAATAATACAATTTCAAATTAACTTAGTAGTTGACTGAACTTTAAAGGGCAGTTAAATCAAAGATAATTGTGGGAAATATGACTTTGTTTTTGCGATCATTAAACCTGTCAGTGTAGAAAAAAAATCCATTGTTCAATGGCATTGTGGTTTGTTCAGGAAGGTGATAATAGATGAATTGAAGTTGGGTGTGCACCAAACAGCGCCTTAGTTAACCTTTCTCTGCAAGCGCCAATGTCAGCCGGTCGTGACGAGGGATAGCTTCATTTTAAGGAGTCACAGATCCTTAAATATGAACATTCGTGGCAGTCAAACAAGCCCCAAAATACCCTCCCACCACTTTTCCTTTAGACATGGTATGTTGGTATGTTTTAATGAGATAGTCCAAGAAAAGTAATGAGATGCATGGTCCCTGCTTACAGTAACAGCACAAGTAATATCAGATTATAAGAGTCATTTATTTAACCACAGCAAAACCAAATAAATATGCATCTGCCTGATAATGTGCACTCATTATCTCTGCCTTTGCATTAGGGATTGTCACCTGGTTTGGTGCCAATAAAGGCAGCAGCACATGTGAAACCTCCCAACTGGAAACCACTTTCAATCGTGTCTCAGATTTGATCACAGATGATAATAAATCTCCCAAGAGGCCTAGAAGACACTGTCAAATATCCAAACCTGACAACAGGATCACTGATTTACAGTTATATGTTTTATTTCCATTGATGGGATACAAAACATTGTGAATCATCCTGCTGGATGTGGTTTTGGTGTGGTTTCTTTTTAATGTTTCCATCACATCCAGGCAGAAGATTCCCATCAGAAATGCCTCAAAACACATCGTATATTATGCAGCAGAGGACGTGGTCCGACATGTGCTCATACCCATGGAGGACCAGATGAGTGGGGTTCACTGTGTCATGACAACTGACGTCTCAATCACAAAAAAGTAGTAGCAGTCTATAACACATCATGAAGATAATGTTTGCAATTACAAACAAAATACTAAACAATTATACTGTCTTGGCTGCACCTTGTTGACTTTTACCTATGACATTTCAATGGCTTCTGTCCAATCTGAGACAATATTGACACTGGCATTGGCACAAGGCAGAAAGATTTGCATATTAGGAGTGCATCACGTTACTGCATGAGGGCCAGAGAAATACTTTCTCACCACGTGCGACAGTTGAAGGGTGAGGCTCTGGGAGATGAAAGGGTGGCACAGCTTCCAGAGCGAGGAAAACAAATACAAGTATGACAGTATGACAGGAACTCTTCAAACAACTCACTCACTAAAACAGAATACATGTGCTATTCCCCATAATCTACAACACTTCAATCAAGTCCAATCAATATTAGTAAACATTCAAATTTCAAATGCAAAATGTACAAATGAAAAATCAGATAGTCGTGGCTCTAATTTGTGACATCGCCACTGACAGCTGATGACCAGCTGAATTTCTGGGTTTTGTATTTGCTTCTATGAGGTTTTACATCCAAACGAGCATTATCTCATTTTATTGTCCATTAAATTGGTTTCCCATTCATTCCCAGTGTGGAGTCTCTTTCTAGTTTTGGCAATTTTCACTTTCACAATTTAAAACTAAAGTGTCCAAGATAAGAGGAATAACTTATGTTTAATTGTTGGACTTTTCCTATCAAGCTTCATACCAGTTCACATCTGTTGAACTCTTTGAGCAAACTGTTTTGTACAGTTGTCAGTTTGTTTATCACATTTCGGAAAGACTGATTTACTTCATTTACGTGTTTTATGTAGTGTTAACATATGACAACCCTTACGTCATTTTTGAACGGTTTATGTTGCACAATACAGGCAGTTTAATGCATACACACGTCATCACATGGGAAATGGGGAAATTTATTTTCACTCATCTTTCACTGTTACTGATACTGCTTATGTCACTGTTGCTGCTCTTAACAGCCTGTTCACATTCTTTGTCCTCGCAGGAAAACCTGATTTAGATCTGTGGTTTACATCTGTGGTTTAGATCTGTGTCAAGTCAATGTCAAAACCCCACTTAAATTTCTCCAAGAGGGTGTTTGTTTTTGCTCCTTTTTTTGGCTAAAGAACCCTCATTGCTCAGCCTCTTCACAATAAATGCGAAACATGTCCCAACTCAGTCAAGAGGAAATATGCACAGAAATCCCACTAATTACATGATTGATGAAAGTGAAAAAGTATATGTTCATAGTTCATTAGTCATGCCAGTCAAACAGTGTATACGCTCAAAGCCGTTTCTCGAGGCTGTGACAGCTGAGACCAGAAACCAGCCAAGATCCAGTGGAGACAATAACATCATTATGAAACAGGAAAATGACACTATGGAAAAACGTTTTTTTTTTTTTCGAAGGTGATGTATCGGAGGTGTCATGTGTATCTTTTTTTTTTGTTGTCATTTGAACGGAATCACAATTGATTCGTAAAACATTCTGGCTGAAGATACCTAGAGGATAACCCCTAGGATAAACTATGGAACATTTTGAGATTTTATTTTCAATAACATCCCACTGTTGCCAAGGTGGCAAGTGTTGGCAGTAATACCTACCTGTCAACTCATAAGCAATGGCAGCATGATTGATTTGTCAGTAATAGTCTCCGTACATGGCAACAAACATGAACTAATGAAACAAACGGATGCAGGAGTGACACACAGCCTCATTTGAACCTTTAGTGTAGATGTACTTTTTATATGTTATCAGTGTATATCAAATCTACGCCTCTATGTCTCACCTCACAGACTGAAATAGACAGAGAATTTCCTCCATTGCTCAGTTGCATCCCCTCTGGCTGGTAGCAGTGTGTCTCTCAAGCAGCTGAGAGGATTTGTTGCTACGACGGTGAAAAGGCTATCAGTGAACTTTCACCTTGACACCTTAGCTTCCTTTGATCTGAGCAGAAAGATCGACGATTGCTATTTCTCGCTCTCTCTTTCTGTCATGCTCTCTCTCTTGCTCTCTCTCTCTCTCTCTCTCTCTCACACACACACACACACACACACACACACACACGCACATACACACACGCACACCACAAGGGAGGTTGATTCCACTTTCAGTCTTTCTCAGCATTATTTGGCGTTGAGTGACCTTATGGCCATGGTTTGTTGGCAGTTTTAATGAGCTTGGTTTGCAGGGTTGGGGTGAGGTTTCCTTTACTGGAACCTGGGCCACGTGTCTCTCACCTCCGCTGGGATCAGATAACAGCTCTGTAAAGTCAGGCAGATGGGACCCTTGCCCACATAAGGCCACTGGTGTCAAACCTTGGTGCTCCAATGTACTGGCATGGGAAACTAACTTACCTGTTCCCACACCTGCACTCATACTGTACAAAAGAGATAGTGTATCTCGCTGATTTACAGTAGAATAATGACTCAGTAGACATGATCTAAAAGGATCAGTGACAAGGAGCTCTTTGTCAAAACACATCGCAATTGCTTCCTATCATATGGCAAAAGCAATATAAATCAAAAGCAGAATAAAAAACGACATGCTATTTTATTCTATTGTATTCTAAAGTGCAGAGTTCCAGCTTGGACATTCAGAGATTCAGGGTGTCTTTTGTCTCCGCAGCTACTGATTTGCTGCATGTGCACAAGACACAGGCCTTGCACACATCATGCATCCCTTTTTTGCACATCAGCTCCTTTTGCTCTGCTTTGTTGTCGGTGTGTCTTGAGTCTATAACGTGTTGATGTGGCTCTGTGTATTGTAATTGTTTTTAACCCTGACTGCAACCAAAACTTCCCCTGGTGGGACAGTAAATATGATGTTAATGTGAGTGTGACTGTAAGAAGCAGTTGTCTCCAATATATGGGGACATTCCTATTGCCTAAACATAGGCACCAACATGCACTTTCCATGTATAGATATAGATTTGCCTCATATCGTCAGTTGTTTTTTGATTTGCATGATTTAACACAAAATATAATAAAAATACAAAGATACAGTATGTGACAAACAAGATGTTTAATGTGATGAAGTCATTGAAACTTTTGGACGAGGTGCACCATGTTTAGAATTTCATCCAAAGTTTGAGCTTTTTAACTCGATCCAGAGCTTGATGTTACCAGAATATACCACTGATGCCCATCATAATGACGCCCAGCTAATGTTTTATGTAGACTTTTTAGTGGGCAAGCCTGTCCCTAGTCTTTCAAAACAAACTGAGAGAAAGGCTGGCTTATTTTACAGATGAATTATACATAATTCATTGTGTCAATGTAACACAAATGACACATTTTTGCATTTTGTATTACTTATCTGATGCCAAAGGTCAACATCAAGCATCAAATGGCCTTTCATTTAAATGGTTCTAAATTCTAACAAGTGAATCAAGTCATCGCCCATGAATAATGCAGGCACCCTTGGGCCAATCAGCAACAACATGCATCATCTCTCCACATTTCATCAACATCTTATCAGAAAATCCCACAGAGGAAAGATGAAGGATAGTTGACACATGTTCCATTCCATCTCATTCAGCCTGCTTTCAACTCTTCACAGGTGCAGATTTTGGTGCAGAATGTCAGACTCTCCAACTTCTACGTTTTCCCCCAGCAGCAGCAAGTCTCAAACGTCAACCCTTCAGGCCAACCTGCACACCTGCGAGCCCTGTGGGACGTCCTGCCAGCAGATGGCAGAATCACAGGTACTACAACTGCCTCAAGCCATTCTTTTTAACCCAAAAAAACACTTCTTCTGTGTAGCATTGGGCACAGAAAAGCACTCTCTGTTTTGACTCAGCCTTGAGTGCTGCTGTACTCAAGGCTGAGTACAGAGTATGTGCTCCGTAAAATATATTCAGCAGAACTCTTTGCACAGTCATCAGCAGCTGTTTTGAAATGGGCAGTGAAATGGGGAGAGTTTCTGGTTTAATAGTGAATTAGGAAAACAGAAGGCCTTTCCATGGCCAAGACAGCCTAAGGAGAAATGTTTTAACCTGTCATTGATCACCATTTCCTCTATAGAGGCAAATTAATTACAGCCTGGGGGGGCATGCCATATGTCACAAGTATACTTGAGCTTATCAGGAGTCCTGCGTTCCATCTTACATCTTTGCATAACAAGCATGTGTTTTCCCATTCAGGAAATGAAGTTTTTACAGTTTAAGTGTGTATATTATGAATATAAATCACATTCACATTCACAGTCCAAGACAATTCTCCATCGTTTATCTACTATGAGAAGTGAGATCTTTTGATAAAGACCTGGAAGGAGTTTCCAAATAAAGCATCTTGGCATCATCTTTATCTATTGGCTTATAATGGGGCTGGAAATGAGATTTATTAACAGTTCTTGTAGGTTGTAGTTGAATATCGTTGTGATTTATGATTTGTTTCCTCC
The DNA here is from genome assembly GCF_048128805.1 of Centroberyx gerrardi. Taxonomy (NCBI): domain Eukaryota; kingdom Metazoa; phylum Chordata; class Actinopteri; order Beryciformes; family Berycidae; genus Centroberyx; species Centroberyx gerrardi. The sequence goes on along the minus strand of NC_136002.1, from coordinate 17,685,925 downwards.
GGGGTGATGATCACGTCACAGAATAAGGAAGGCGGCAATGTCTGCTTCACCCGGCAGCAAGACAGCACCACCTTCAGCTTGAGGACCGCAGCTCTGGACAGGAGACACAGCGCTGACGGAGCCATCAGCTCGGGGTCGGGGTCGGGGTCGGTGCCGGGGCAAGGCGGCGACTCTGACCGCTTCCACCCGTACCGCCGACAGTTCAGCGACGGAGCTGTGAAGGCCGCAGGCTGCCTCCAACATTGCCCGTCTTCCTACAGCTGCCTGCAGGAGGTGTCCAGCGCCGACACCTGCTCTGCTGCACACTGCTCCAGCAGCGAGGCGCCAACGTCCTGGGACCAATTCAGTGGCAGCTTTCAGGCTTCCAGACTTATGGTACACTCATTTTATCATCCCTTTGCAACTGGGCAAATGTAATATTCCAGTCAAGGTCTCTTGCATTTGAAACAATTGTTGAGTATCAGTATAGTGGCTTATCAAGTTTGTATTGTGATTTAATAGAAAGAAAGAAAGGTAATGTACAGACTGGATGACCAGGACATATTTATATTTCATTGTTGCCAGGCGAAAACCTCGTAACTCCAATTTAGGTGATTTTCATGATTTCACTTCAATTGAAGGATTACATGATCCTCTGTGGGTTGAGAAAATTCTCCCACCCTTGGTCTGAGGAAACCCTTTCAAAACCCTTTAGATAAACTAAAACTGCATGGTGGTTTTTCCTGAAAAGTTGACATTTTGAAGATAATTTTTTGGGGGGATTTACATGACAGACACACACACACACACACACACACACACACACCCTTCTCTGGTTTGGAGAATTGAGAGAGAGTTATTTGTGTTCCCAAATACTGACTGAACTGCACTAGACCATATTAAGGATAACCTATGTACATTTTTAAATTGATTGGTATATTCCCTATTAATCGCTCATTTCTGCACACAGGGCTCTCCACACACGTACCCAGAACTACCAGCTGCGCCCGTGGAGCCTACCTGCTTCCTGTCTCAGAGCCACACCCCCTGCAGCTCGGCGAGCCCTCTGCAGCAGGTGAGTGGGTGTGTGGACTGAGCCACACACAGGGAGTGCCTATACTGTAAAGGAGGAACTTAAAAAACATAGTATAAATGAATGATTGATATCGGCCTGGGTGAAAGACATTTGCAAAGGTTCTTATAGGTATCGCATCACTATAATTCATACAAACAAGGAAAGTGTCGCCCAGTTTGTTTAAAAGCACTGGACCATGTCATTGTATGGATATAAGCAAGAAAAGATAGGTGTGATCATGATATAACTGGATTGGACAAGTGCCCACAAGTCAGTGGAAGCTAAATCTAAGTGCCCACGCTATCACAGCAGTCTATGCATGGATGGATGTGATTAAGCAAACACAAATGAAAGAGAACTGCATGAACAGTGGTTCTGAAAAACATATATGGCTGTTAATTCCATTCATATCATTACATGGCTTGTCTTAACATGTTTGCATTATGTTTGAATGGACCAGGGAAAAAATGCTCAAGGCAACGCCCAATCTGCTAATCATTTATGTAGAATACATTGCAACTGGGAATGTACTAAACTTATGCATATAGGCCTACATTGTGTGTGTGTGTGTGTGTGTGTGTGTGTGTGTGCACATGCATACTTTGTGTGTATATACTGTATGTGTGCTCTCTCCAGTTCTCATCTAGACTGTACTCCTCAAATGGCCAATCCAACAGCTCCAAATACTCTGTCCAGTGTCTCTCCGCTCCGTCTCACCAGGACAGCACACAGTCCCTTTTCCCCAAGCCCATTTACTCATACAGGTGAAGTTACATCTCGTTTCACCATCTATCTATCTATCTATCTATCTATCTATCTATCTATCTATCTATCTGTCTGTCTGTCTGTCTGTCTATCTATCTATCTATCTATCTATCTATCTATCTATCTGTCTGTCTGTCTGTCTGTCTGTCTATCTAAACTTCAAAAATATCAACATTATTATTGGCTGGATAAAATTCAGTTTGAGATAGATTTTTTTTTTTTATTGCTTCTATCCCCGAGGCTTGCAGGTGTGAGGTATTCTGTCTGTGCCCTCAGTACAGTGAAAGGCTGGCTTTTTATTATTACTGTAAGTGTGGCATGCATACCCATTAGTGCTTTGATAAAAGTAAAAGTTCAATATTAGGTCTTTGCTATGAAATGTGTACTGAGTAAATGAGTGAAAGTACACATTATTTATAAGTGCTTTAAGTTAAACTTCTAAAGGTTTGGTAGCTCCACTTATCCTATCTCTGACTGCTTCCACTTACATTTGAGACTGAGTGTTGAAAATGCAGCGTTTTCATGAATTAATGGCAGGTTTTATATGTCAACCCTCTTCGTACAAAATAACTAGTAACTGCAGATGTCAGATATATGTGATAAATTTAAATACTTGCTTTGAAATGTAATCAAGTAAGAATATAATTTCCCCTAAAATGGAAATACCTAAGAGAAGCCTCAAAATTTAAAAGTGCCAAGCTCTCAATGCCAAGCCAATGGATAAGTGACCTCAGGTCCAAGATGTTAGTGCTTTGTTTGCCCGTACCATAATGTATAAATAAATGTTAATGTCTCCTTCCTGTCTGCAGCATCCTGATCTTCATGGCTCTGAGGAACAGCAAAACAGGAAGTCTGCCAGTCAGTGAGATCTACAGCTTCATGACTGAACACTTCCCCTATTTCAAGGTATCACAGATGATGGGACACAGAAACTAGTAGTGATCGTGGCTACAATGGCTGGTGTCCACTCATCACCCACTGATTTTCAAGACAATCAATACCCTGAATTGGAAGAATCTCAAGCTGATTGAGCACACAACAATTTAACAAACTGTTCAAACTGCTCACACTTCAAACAGCACTCCTGTAATATCATTTGACAACTCATATTGTAAAAATGTGTAAAATAGATATATGTTATTACCTCTATTTCAATCCTTTAGTCTTTTTCCAGTAGCTAAGGGCTTCTTGCAAAGGCCAGTGTTGTGTTGTAAGTAAAAAGATCGCCCAAAACCACATCTATTGCATAATTGACACTAATTACTCCGCCAATATCCCCCTAATGATTAATAACACGGTGCTAATAGCAGTCGAACAATGTGCCAGATCAGCAGCGATGGACCAACCCAGACAGTAACCTGTTAAGGCTTGATCCCTCCTGTGCACACCGGCTCAGTCAGTAATAATCCTATGAAGAAGGCTGGCAGGGGAATTAAAATTCTCTATCTGTTTATCTTGGTGTATGGTGGGCGAGTAGGATAGGTGTGTGTGTATGTGTGTGTGTGTGGATGAATGTGAGAGTTTGGGTGAGTGTGATAAAGTTTCACCACTCAGACAATTTAACCTGATTAGTGAAAAACTAGAATTTTGGCGGAAGCTTTTTAAAAACGTGTTACACATTCATGCCCAGTTGGCTAAATGTCTCTTTCTGAGGCAGCTGCAGGTGTGATCCTCTATTTGAACCCTGGATAGTCACAAATAGATATCCTAAAGGATTCCAGGCATCTACAAATCAAATCAGTTCAGACTCACCCCTGGAACCAGCTCAAAGACTTGTTGGCGTTCACATTGAAGAAGGCACCTTAAAGATGGCTGCTTTCCAGACAGCTGCCTGTAACTTTAAACATATAGGCTGCAGGGCCAGATAACACATGAGCTAGATGAAAATGATACGTTTTGGAAAGTCAAGTGTATTTTGCAAATGCTGTAAAAATTTTGAATGCGAGTATGGATTTTTCTGATAGATCTGAATACTTAACATGGGCAATTTTTAAGTTTTTTTCAATTTGGTTCAATTGAGTGGGTGCTTTATTGGCATGACACAGGGATTACATACATTGCCAAAGCAGTAGGTGGCAAAATGTATTTATTTTTTGCTTTCTTTTTACTTTTCCCTTCAGAATGGGTCTGATGTTCTGATGCTATAAAATGGGTTACACTGTATTTGTGTCAACATTCAATTTGTCTAAATGATCAACAACGGAGACATAGTGGACATTTGCAACACAGTCTTTGAAACAAAGATCAGTACTTACTGATGTGCAGTGGATGTGAGCTCAGGTGAGCCTTGAGGTTTTGCTTGGATGGAAAGGAAATCAATGGCAAGCAAAAATATAACATCAAAGGACAAGAGGAGTGAAAGAACCAATTGAATCTGGAAAGCATTGGTTTGGTTCTTCAGCAATTTCCACACAAACAGAAAAAATAATGCTCTCTCCTCTTGGCTTCTTGCCACAATCCCAAGGAATTGATAAGCATGTGTGCTTTTTAGTTTTGCCTCCTCTTATACCATGAAAGTGTGCCATGGCATTTAAAAACCCTTTCTTAACCCTTCCTTTCCTCCAACCCTCTCTGTTTTTAGACTGCTCCCGATGGGTGGAAGAACTCTGTGCGTCACAACCTCTCTCTGAACAAGTGTTTCGAGAAGGTGGAGAACAAGAGCGGGAACTCGTCCCGTAAAGGCTGTCTGTGGGCCCTCAACCCCGCCAAGGTGGAGAAGATGCAAGAGGAGCTGCACAAGTGGCGACGCAAAGACCCGGTTACTGTTCGCAAGAGCATGGCGAGGCCAGGTGAGCTGAACTATTACCTCAGGGAAGAAGAATGAGAAAATAAGCAAATGAAGCTGAATATAATATTTCTCAGGGGATTGATTTTACTATGAATTCATTAAAAGATTGAAAGATGAAAGATGCTACAAATGTCTGACTTTGACGTCATAAATCAGGTTACCTTTGAAAACCAGTTACTCAAGCTTCTGGCTGGGTCACAGGCTAATCTGACCTCTACTCCTTATTAATTAAAGCGGGACAGTAATTTGAGTAGTAGTACATTTCATTTGATTCACACATTCATATTGTTTCTACAGAGGACCTAGACCGTCTACTGGGAGAGAGACCCGAGAAGCTCAAGTCTTTGCCGCTCTACAGCAACCCAACTTTGTTATCCAGACTTGCCTCCACCTACGACACCACCGCCTCCTCTTTTGCCCCGCCCCAGCTCAGAGAATCCTGCCTTCCCATTCGTCGTCCCCAGTATTCCCATGTTCCAGCTCCGTCCCAGCACCCCTGCTACCTTCCCCCTGCCGCCCCTCATCCCTCCAACTCATTTTCCCTGTACTCGCCTTGTGGACAGCAGCCCTCAGCCGGCGTCCCGTCCACGATGGGAGGCCTGAACTCACCCACGGCTGGGAAGATGCCGCCGATTTACAGCGCCGCCCTGCAGGCCGAGTACAGCATTGGAGCCAGGAGCATGCAGGAGTTCCTGTTGGAGGGGGACGCCAGTTATGACATCGACACGCTCAACCCCAGTCTGACTGACCTGCAGCTCCAAGGTACGACAGGGCCAGAGACGAGCAGGCAGGGGCCATGTGGGCTTTCACTGCGGTGGTGTCATGTGAAATCATGCTGTATGATATAACAAAATTCTCATGCTCCTGTTTCGTCACCTCTTGTCAAAGTAACCCAATAAATGCACAGAATACTTTGCTTTACACAGTTTCCTGCTGAGTAATGATTAGAGCTGCTCTTCAGCATTCAGATCCCTTCCAAAATACACAAGGTGTTTCCCCATTTTTTAATTTGTTAACCCTTTAAATTACAGGCTATTTATTATGCAGTAATGATCAGAAATAACCAGAAATAATGTAATATCCAAGTGAAACAGATGTAACAACTAATTATAGCATTAAAATGACTGGTAAATACTGAGTAATATACAGGTAAAAAAAAGAAAGCTTTTTACCAGTAATTGTATTGGATAAGTGGCACTACCACACACTTTTCAGAACTTAGAAATGTGTTGGAGGTGAAGGATAAACCAGTTCAAAAAGGAAGAAACACACTATCTGCATTGATTTATCTTCACAGAGGGGAGGGACGGTCATCACAGAAAGTGATGACACCTGCACAGAAACAATCAATGTTTTTTTCATTAGGTTTTCATTTGCTTATAATGTAGAATACATAGAATAATACATTATATTTTAGAAAAGGCATGCTAACACTGAGTGTTACCTTTTCATCGTTCTAGGTAACTTGTGGGAGGAGTTGAGAGAAGACAGCCTGTCGGATCCGTTAGCAGTTAGCTCCACTTCAGCTCTGCCTGTGTCCCACGTCCACACCAGCAGCCTGCAGGCTGCAGCCTCTGTCAGTCAAACCTCTGAGATGATCGCTATTGGTCGGCGGAAAGGAGATGTCGAGGATGACATCATTGGAAGCAGCTTGGAGCATATCAATGGACTGCATCCTATGGTTTATTCAGGGGTGGAGAGCTTGGCTGGGTATCTGACGTCCTGTACCACATCTATCTCCTTACTCTGAAGAGACAGTCCCTTGCCTTTGGGCCTACTCACCTTTACCCCTCCCTGACCTATATGCTATAGTAGGCAGAGTGGGGAATATTGTACCCAGCAGCTTCATGCCACAGTATTAACTTGGTGGATTTTTAACCCCTGTAACCTCTGTGTGCTGTGTAACAGACTGTTCTTGCTGAAAACACCACACATGGTTGGAGGATGTCCCCTGCTTTAAGCACCTTACTATGAAGTGGCTGCAACTTGAAACCAAGACTAGGCTGGATTATCATGTCACTGTATCTGAACTGCGGGAATTCAACCTATTCATGTTTTGATAAAACCAGCTTTCTTTCTGATCTGTTTTGTGCAATGTGGATATAAATGGCAGCCTATCACCTGACCTATACTGTAAATCAGTGGTTTTCAATCCTACCAACGAGTTAATTACATTTACCTTACATCCCAGCTGTAAATCAGTCCCTGATTAAACTGCTAGGGTTTTGGGTCCCGAGGACCAGGATTGAAAACCACCGCTGTAAATAACATATTAAGAGCAGTTATTTGAATGTTAGAACATCTCATTGAATAAATTATGTTCAAATGTTTTTGATATTAACCACAAATCTGTGAGATATTTTCGTGTATTTAATACAAGTCTTAAGAATTGCATCAATATCATCACACTCATTAACTCCTCAGTCTACTGTGATACTGTGATGGGCTCATCATCTGCAAACTTCTAAACTTGTTTACACTGATAACTAATAATTCATGCTTACCTGATGAATGGGAACAAATGGCATGATAGTAGTACAATACCAAATAATAGTGTAGTGAGACTGTTGCCACAGCAGATGGCAGCAGAGATCCTTCATGACCTGTAGCTTATTCAACATGGGGAATGACAGTTTCCTTAAATAAAAATCACATCTTCCATTTTGCTAGATAATTCTCAGCCTTGATGACCAAACTCGTAGTTGTATTCCACAGTGCTGCTGTTTTCTTGATGAACCCACAGGCAACATGTTCTATATTGAGTAGCCTGACAAATGTGAAGAAAAATTATACAAGTCATCTGCAATCCCCTCTAAAGATAATGGGCATCAATTTAGCACTATGGGTTATTGAGTTAAGCAATGATTGTTCATGAAACAGCATTGGCCATAATTCTTCCAAACTAATTAATGAGTTTAATTTCTAATGAGATTGAAAAATTCAATGACTACTCTGGCAAAATAATTGCCAGCATAAAGGTAAAGCTGTTAGACAGCTATTGAATGCATTACTGTAGGTACCTTAAGACATTTTTCTGGGGAAAGTAACATTTGAGAAGATATTAAGATTATATCTTTGAATTATTGACAATCAACATCAGGCAACATCATCATTTTGGAATGAATCCTTTCTATCTCGCAAGGAAAAATAGAAGAAATGGAGTGGGGCAGCAAGACATTCACAGATAAACTGAAAGAGAACGCACTGCCAACAGTATATATTTTAACCTGATTTTTATTCATTTTGTTTCAAGTGGACAGGCAGTCTATGGTATTCTCTTTGTACTGATTCCAATTCTTGATGTGTTTCTCCTTTCTGTTCTCTCTGCTCAACTTATTGCAAAATATACTTATATATATATGCATATTTTTCTATACTGTTTATTTCCTTTCTTTGCTCAGTGTATTCTCTTATCTCAGATAAAAGACACAAAATTAGTGTCAAGATTTCCAAAAAAAATCACATAATTTATTGCAGTGATGGAATTTCAGCTGTCAAAACTTTACACATTATTATTTTTTTTTAGTTTTGTTTTATATTTACCACATTTATTATAAATAAAGTATACATAGTATGTCTTCAGTACTACAGAATATGTACTGGATATCAAAATTGGTATCTGGTTTTGACTTGTGGCTATGGACTTTGACTGATACTTCAAAATGGCTATTTAAAAAATACTCCTGACATAATACTATGAGTATGAGGACATAAACAAATGACACATTCACATTAATAAAGTACATATCTCTGTTAATCTAATGTCATTCAACTGACTGTAAATCTACTGGAATGTTGATAGACCATGATCATGGGAACGTGGTTTACCCATGAGCGCCGAGTCATTCAGATTTAAGGACTACTAGAAACTCAATGAGGAACATTCGACTTTCTTTAAGAGTAAAAAATATAATGAGACTCCTAGTAGAACTATATATATGTGTATATATATATGTACTGTAGGTCTGAATGGACTGAATGGATTCTTGTCTGACTTTTTCAGAGTAGCGTCTTCTCCATTTCTCTCTTGGTCCCATGGCTGGTTTCTGCCTGTCTGCTTGTCTTTCCTTGGAGATGCAGTAAAGACACGACAGTAAAGACTTGCTGTCTGATCTCTCTCTCACCACGCTCCCTGTCTTCATGTTTACGGCCACCAGAATACATGAAACTGTTGTAACTCAATCTGTCTTACTAATGATCAAGTGGAACCCACATAGAGGGCAAGATAGTCTGAAATCATTGGTATGTATAGGGTCAGGCAAAGGGAGAAATCTGATTGGCCGAACAGTTGAATACCGATGAAAATATAGCCAACAAAAGTGGCAGTGGTCTGTCCATCAATGCGTCTGCTTCTGGTCCCTTAGGGGGTTGAAGTGGGAACTGGAAATGTCTAGAACAGAGGGAGTGGTGGGGGTAAAGGACGTGTGTCTCCCTATGGTCCGCCACTGTAGGAGTAGTCTGCCTTGTTGTGCATCACCAACTTGTTGTCCACGAAGTAGAAGCTGTCGGACTGCGTCTCATAGGGGTTCAGGATCATCTCACGCACTGAGGGAGAAGAAACACACAACATTCAGGGTTCTGTGACATCACATCCTATTGGGTCTAATACCCTCCCCCGGTGTGGGCCTATATGTCTCTTGTGGTTATATGTGTCTGTCATATGTGCGTGTGTGTTTGCACATTTACATATGCAAGTATGTTTGTGTACTTGTGTGTGTGTGTGTGTGTCTGTGGGGGGTTGTGAGTGTGTATGTCCACATGCATGTGTGTGACTGCAGGAATACTCACTGATTTCCTCGGAGAGCGCAGGGAACTCGTAGATGTGCTCACATGTGTTCTTGCTGCTGGGCATGCAGAAGCCAAACTCAAAATCAAAGCTCTTGAGCAGCTGCTCGCGGAAGTAGTGCCTCTCAATCATGCGGAAGTTGTTGATGGGTGTGTCTCCCACTGTAAACTCCACTCTGTGGAGGAAAGAGATTACCAACCTGGAATTAACTGAAAATACAAACATTTAGGGCCCGGTTTCGAGAGTAAAGGCACAGGCGGTCACTTTGGTGTGACCAACAGATTTTTGGTAATTTTGCGACCAGGAGCAGGCACAGCAGCACAGTCTTAAAAGGGGTTTGATTAGGAGGAATAAAATATCAGTAGGTGTGGTAGGAGCTGGTGTCAATCATGGCCAATCAAATCAGCTTCTCTCATTCCCCACCTTGGACAGTTTAGTAATGAATGAGTGAGGAGATTCCAGACCGGCTTCCCCTAAACAGGAAAGCACAAGATACATGAAAGGGGTTTATATGATTTTGGAGAGGTCTATGTGTGTATGTGCTTTCGCAAAAGCCACAAAAATGCCACCGAACGCCAGTGTCTGTGCTAAGACACTGTTTGAGAAGGCGGAGGTACAAGCATTTTTTGAATACCAAAATTGCACTGCACCACCCTATTTGTATTGACACTCCCTCTCTAGTGCGCTCCCTGCCCATTTTGGCGCAAGTGATGTCATGGCGAACCACAAAATTACCAAACAACAATGAACATAGCTGTACACACATCCTGCCTCAGGTGCTATGTTGAGTAAAATCCAATTTGATAGCAAACAATTTTGATAGACCCAAATGCATTCCACAAACCACAGTATATTAAATAAAACATGAGCATGTTTCATAAAGCCTGGGGGAGTAGATGTGTCAGATTTTGGGCTGGAACAAAACTACACACACTCACAGAGTGAGTGTGTGTAGTGATGATCACTACTCAATAACATTGACAGTTGTTTGGTGCCTGACTCATTCATGGGCATGAGCTGGTTTGCTATATATGTTCACACTTACCATCCTCAGCCCATCATCCCACACTAATGCACACATACACACTCACACTCTATGGAATAGCCCTCACGCCTCCTACACATCTGTCACATGTAAGAGCAGCAGGACTGAATGGCCACCATGTTTCTCTCTCTGTCTCTCTCTCTCTCTCTCTCTCTCTCTCTCTCTCTCTCTCTCTCTTTCTCTCTCTTTCCCCTAATCTCCATGTCTCTGTCACACTCTATCATCATCCATCTATCCATTTATCTCTCTTTCTGTACATGAAAAGTAAACTGTGTCCTGCCCACTGGCTATGCCACTATACACACCCACACAAACATGCACATTTTAATAGCATCTGTATCCCTCCTGCTGGCATTTTGGTGTTGACTTACGTGGCTCCAACCTGCCGCAGTTGCAGGAAGGCTGGGGTGAACTGGTATCGGACAAAACGGCCAGCGTTGGGGTCACAATCCTTTCTGCCACCTGCTTCAGAGAAGGAAAAAAAAGGCTTCTTAGACAAGCTTCTGAGTTCAATAACCTCCTCCATTCATCAGTTGACAATTAAATGATAGCCCAGTGTTTTGAGTCTATTATTTCAGTGTGAGAGAAATACTTTTGTGTTGGAACTTCAGATTTGAAAAACAGCACGTTGGCATTTCTGCAATGGGTACCACTATAGCTGCAAGCTGGCTTGATAGCTCACTGGACGTGCAATTTTTTCCTCATAATGTCATGATGACAAGCGCCTGACAAGACAAATAACATACAATAAAATTCGAAATGTCAAGCACCCTTTCAAAGAACACTACGGAGAGTGAGATAAAAAGATGAGTGGCTCACATATAACAAAACTGAGAAATTCCTATCAAAGAGCATGAACCATTGTTGAAGCCTTTAACTCTGAGTAAATAATATATTCCAAAAATTGTAGATCTATCTAATAAATCTATAATCTCATGCCCTCTAGTTCGCAGCTGTGGAGCTGACCTGGTGCTGGAGGTTTAGTGATCTCAAACAGGACTGTCCCCGTCTCCATGTCACGGATCTTAAACCTGGTAAAGTCGATCATGTGGATATTTTCTTCTGGAGAACACAGGTAATCTGGAACACACACAGAGAAAAGACCTTTTAGTCTGTGTTGCAGTAATATAGAGCCAACGCATGCATTTCTTGTTTTCGTAATACCACTGTGTATAAAGCAATGTTTTCCGGTCAGGCGGCAAGCTGTCAATCTATGAAAAAATTGTCGCTAACTCTGTGCCAAGACTCAGTAATATGTGTTGTTATGGGCATCTCTAAGTCAATATTGTTTATGTTTATTTGAGCATACCGGTCAGCTCTCTTCTAAAAACATTCTTCTTAGCGGGTTTTTTTCCAGACACACCAGTGTAACCGCACAGTGAGGCCAAGGAAGCTATTTTTGCACATGAAATCCTTCTCTGTGCCAAGCTGTGACACTGACAATAACCACACACTCTCTGGGCACCTCAGCCACTCGCTCCATCTCACACTTTGTTAACTGTCAGGCCCATTCAAGAGGAGGGATACTCAAAGAGAAGTGCACTACTCCAGTCTCCTGAGCCAAGTCATTTTCCAAACCCAGTATGCACATACTTGGAGACACATCAAAATACAGTCATCTCAATCTATGCATGCGTTATCACTAGGTGTGATTCTGTCAAGTTTCTCTCTCCATTATACCTACTGTCCAAAGAACAAGAAGCCTGAAACTTTTTACATTACAGGTTTTTTTTTCGTAATATGCTTTTGTTTGCGTGAACAATACTGTTAGCCAATCAGGTCAGAGAGATCGAGCAAACACAAGCCCATTGGAAGACAGCATCCCAAGTCCCCTAAGCAGGGTAACAGGGTTGGCTGTGTAGGCACTGTGTGTGTGTGTGTGTGTGTGTGTGTGTGTTTGGTTGTATGTACGCATGTGTGCATGCATGGGTGCGTGTGTGTGTGAGACAGTCCCATCCCCATGGGGCAGGATTACACCTAAGAGGCTTATATTGTTTTACCATCACGTGGACTGACTGGGACACACACACACACACACACATACACATTCACACACACACACACACACACACACACACACACACACATACACATACAGACACACACACCTACTATCTGATTAGGGTTATAGTAAGGGCAGGTATTACGGGCAGTGCCGAAGGGTCTTTCCCACTGGGGCCTACATGCAACACAATTAGAAAGACAATAGGTAGCAATGGCAGAGGTGAAAAGTTCCATTTGTTACTAAGATAAACACACACACATTCAGGCATGTATATACAGTATGTGCACATATGCACACACACAAACTCACACACTGACACAGTCTCTACCTTCCTGAGGGTTACCAAGCAGATGGGCCACACAGGCTTTAGCCAATTGCGTGGGGATATTTATAGACTTCCGACCGGATTGATTCTGATTTTCATTTTTTCATGAAGTAATAGCCACGCATCTTATATTACCAGACAGAGAATGATGACTTGTCTGAAGATTTCTCTTGAATTCCCTTGCAAAACACAACTAGTTATAGCTTGCTGTTACCATTTATGTGCCTTCCTGATTTCTTAAGTTGTGTAATGGTATGTTATGTCACCCCTTGTCTTATCCAAGGTCCGTACCAAACCCCCTCCCTAATGACTGTCTTTTTGCTGCTGTCCTCTCCTTTGCTTGTGTAACCTTGTTTGTCATGCTTGTTAACTATTTTGTAAACTTTGTTTTAGAAAAGTTCTCATTATTACAACTAAAATAATTCTATACTGTTATTTTGTATTATTATTTCTAATACCTTCCTTAATTGCCTAACTTCATTGTCGCTCACATACAGATGCGTCTCAACTTATACTTTAACCTCAGCTGCAACCCCAACATAGTACTATTTGACCTTGTAATGATTCAGCAGTCCCATTGAACAACAACATGTCTTGACTAATTACTTGTGTAGTTGCTGTGGAAACAAATGTCAAGAACTAATAATGACTCAGACTCATCAGTGGTAACTGTAGAATGGCAATTAGCTGTCTAAATACTGGAGCAGAGAAAAAAGGCTGTTTGTGTGTTTTCATTTCAGCACTGTGCGTGTATCTGACTCTGTGTGTGCATGTGTGAGCATAGTATGTGAATATAATATATGCACGCCATACATGTGATTGAATTTGTGTGTGTTTATGTGCTTTTGTGTGTGTACACCTACATCTTTCTCTACTGTATGTGCATGGCAGAATTATTGGGTGTGAACTGGGCTTGTCTTTGGTTGAGTTTCATCAGATGAATTCAAGTTAACGTAGATGTGAGTAGAGTTGCTCCGTGGCAAACAAGCTACACCACGTGCTCACTAGAACGCCTGTCAACAGATTTCCATGTAAGCTGCTCTGGCTCACAAACGGCAACTCTCTTGATATTGCCTTCCAAACTAAGAGGGTTAGAGAGCTGCTGTTTGATGCAGTGCCCTCTAGTGCCAGTTCATTTGATGTGTAGGGGCTTATCTGCTCTGAGAATATTACTGTAAGCCTAAGTCTGGGACTGACTACGCAGTGTTCCTTATTAAACATCAGCAAAACTAAACTGCCACACTTCAGTCATGGCAGCACAGTGGGAAGAAATGTGTATTTGTGTTAATGGCTTTGCTAAATGCGGTTGTAGGGGCAAATAATTATGGTTCTAGCCAGTTAGTTCGGCATGACTCAAATAAGAGTTGTTAAATTACAGTTAATCAACTGGATCGAATACTGTACAGTATAACTGACTATTTAGTTCAATTGGTAGAACATGGCACTAAAGCTGTTCTGTTTACCACTAGGGACACCCACACTAAAAATCTGTGCACTCACAGTACAGCGCTTTGCATAAAAGATGTTGACCAAATTATTTATGTTACCAAGCAATACTTTTTTACTTGTTCCTATTTAGAATGACAGTAAATGAGTGATCTTACTACTTGGTCTTAGGCCAAGTAGTTATACATACAGACAGACTCTATAGCTGTCGCACAGTCTAGGTCTTTTGCATTACATAACCAAACAACATGGATTTCAGAAAGAAAAATGTATGTATTTCAGAATGGGCCACAGAGCATTACAACTGTGTTATAAACTGGTCATGAACGGGTAGGCTATATATTAAGAATGCTTCTGTAAAACAACACACACATCAAGAGCAGCTTTCACACTCAAAAACCTGGGCTTAATCCAAAAACTGGTTTGCTGTAATTGCAGCCTGAAAATGCAATTCAGTGGAGTGAAGAAGTATAGAAAGCACCCATCTTTCCCCAGCAGTCTGTGGCCTAGCCAAGACTCCATCTGCTCTTTCAGAGCCTCTGCAACCACATTAGGACCTGTAGTCATTGTTCCTCACTTCCTCTAGTGTGTAGCTGTTGCTGTCTACCTTCCTGCAACGTCCAATAAGAACGGAGCTCACTGAATACGAGTCAAAGACGCACTGGCTGAGACCAGACAGACTGTCCTGTTGACCACTGCCGAAGGAGCATTTCTAAAGTGTAAAATAGACGTCATCATTTGAATCAGACATTTCTCAAATGATACTAAGATGACACTTATGTCCAAAATAGGTTAGAATAATGCTCTGCATGCTCACACACACACATCTTGTGTGGTTGTCAATGAGCTTGCTTTCTTCGTGGGCAGATGACCGATAGATGTATTCTGTGAATCAGAGCTGGCCATTTATCAAGTGTGCTGAAAAAGACAGATGGAGCGTTTCATCTGAAAACGCAACCAGTGGAGTCAACTTCACCCTGTTCAGTGCAAGAATTCACATTGATACACATAATCATATTACACCTACAGTCGTATCCAGACCAGCGCTCATTACCAGCTCCAAAATACTCTTCTTTTTAGGCTCCACAATCTCTGCACATGGAGCAAAGTGTAGCCTGCTTGCAGATGATTGATCAATTGTACCACATGTCAGAGATTGTACAAAGGGTAACAGAAATCACACTCTGCATGTTCCAGGTGAGTACTGTCGAGTGGCAAAAAATGAGTGTGGGCTGTAAGAGAAAAGGAACATGATACAAATATGATGTGATGAGAGACAGACACAAAGTGAAAGAGAAAGAAAAGGAAAGAGAGAGAGAGAGAGAGAGAGAGAGAGAGAGAGAGAGAGAGAGAGAGAGAGGGGATTTTAAGGGTTATTACATGGCTCAGGGTTATTACATGTTTCTTATTTTGGGCAAAACCATCCTAAAAAGCACTGTTGATCTAAACTGATTTAAGTTTATGTGGACATACATTTTCAGATGTAGCTGGGAAAATATTCACCCAACTGATCATTGTTGCTTTGCACATGGTCCAGATTATCTGTGAGTATATTTAAATAATACGGTTAATATAATGCTTTTCAGGAACTGATAATGACTTAATCATGAGCTTCTAACTGCATGTAGCCTTCAGCCTCCTAGCTAAATGTGACATCTAAACTAAAATATTCATAGTTTTTTAATTGTTGCCATAGGCCTCAAGCTCATCAATGCTTGTTTTTAAGGATCTTCCAAGAGGGAACTATTTTGCTTAACTATGAGCTTAGTGAATTGAATTTTACCTTGTGGATAATTGCATTACCCTACAATTTATGTAACATATTTACCAGCAAGACCAGAAAAGCGCTGCAAGAATGGTCCTTTCAACCACACTTTCATTCAAACATCATTAGACATCCTTATGGTGAACAAAGTGCTATTTTGTTCATTTCAAAGCAATGAGAAGAACATTTACCAGTATTCACAAGGCTAGCTAATCTGGCTAAATTGAGCTCAGAGATGAGTGTTTGAGGAACAACATTTGCCCAACAAAATGTCATTGTGAGGAGTGTTTGGGCAGAGAGGGAGCGCAGCGTGTTTTGAAGGCCATCAATTGATGCTGTGATCATACTTCAAAGATGGGAGAGATACTTGAACTCCCATAAAACTCCCCTATAACCTCAAGATGGGCAGACTGCAGCGGAGACCACTGACCTACTGGTGGAATAGCTGTGCTGTGATACTGCAGAGAAAGGTAGCAAAACTGGCCTATTGTGCATGATACTTCTTGATCTCTATACTTCTGCATCACAAGGAAAATGGCTGAACAGTTGTCGTATTTTAGATGATGTAGGGTGAAGGCAATATAATCATGCGATCAGGCAAATTTAGCCATTGTCTTAAGCCACTTTATTCTGCATGCAAAAGGTAAATTACTGCTGCGCTTTTGCTCTCTCCCCAAGATAAATTGTCTAATTCTCATTTTTTAATTTTCAAAGAGTAAGAGAGTGAAATAGAGAAAGAGACAGAACAAGTGCACTTCAGCATGAGGGATGCCGAAGGGTTGTTGTTCTGTTTCTTTCTCTCTCAAACACACACACACACACACACACACACACGTACACAGACACTCACACACACATGCATGCAAATGCATGCAAACATATAAAGTGCTCCACTTCACTTCCTTCAACACTGTCACCTAGCAACGCTCCTTCTGATAGTGTGCCAGCTCGATTAGCCTGTCTTTTTCCTTCCCCTCATCCACCTGGCTGCTTTGCAAAAACAAGGTGCAGCAGCAAATCAAAGGAGAGAGTGTCTCGGGTTAGGCATCAGTGGTATGCTAATGAAACGTTCCATGACTGGGATCTGATGAAGGGATACATGAGGCCCATAGGCCTTCCTCTGCCTGACTTAACAAGGTGATTTCACACTTCTGAGGCACCAGAGGAATCGGAATCTGTAATAGATTTGATTTAATGCAGGATATTATAGGGATGTTGTTGCTTGCTGCTTGGAGGAGGGATGTGTGACGCTGCATTTACTCTCTTCACAAGTTACTGTGATGTTTATGTTATCAATTTCAAATACCATGTTGAACATTACAAGAGATTCTGCTGTGGTTGCTAATCATTGCTCTCATCTATGCTATCACGCATTTATCATAGAGACCTAAAGACCAACAGACCAACAGAGGACTCTTATGACCATAACGGTGACTAGATGGGAATACAAATTCAATGCAGTCTTGAAAAGATCCCTTGGCAGCCACTGCAAGGAAGTAAAATTAGCACCAAGTCTTAAGTCATGCTGTGTTCCTATAGAGAGGGCCTGTCTGACACAAGATGGTCTCCAGTGGCATTCATAAAGAGCAAGCAGGCTGCCATTTATAGCTCCTTAATCCCCAAGATTAGCCTGGAGTTAGTGACTTTTCAGCCACAGAGCTTGGCTTCACATGCCTTTTTCTTTTGATTTGACTTTCTGTGGTCTCCAATCAATGCTGAAACTGTGTGTTGAATCAATCCGAGAACAAGGATGCAGACATGTTTACTCGTCTTCAGATAATAAAAAATCCATAGCCAAAGGGGGATAGTGACATTAGCATTACACCTCAATATACACATCTTACAGTACACCTGTGAATAAGGGATAGGCTGTTTCATGTCTCTTGGTTAACGACACCTGTAGGCAACTGGCAAACAGGGAGGTTCATGGAGAGGTTGCATGTTGAGCAGCTGAATGCAGATGAGATTCCTTCGTCTTATCTTTCTCAGGCCTGCACAAACAGAGTGAAAAAAAATGTGTTCTTCAGCAAGAGGGATGGGAAGGGGTGTCGCTTTTTGAGGATACACAGTTGGATCTATGCTCCCTGGACTAGACTGATAGTGGACCATGAAGCCATTCATTTAAAGACAAAAAAAACACCTCTTTGCTCTCTTCATACTTTTATTCATGGGGTGAATTTGCTAATAGTTCTACAAGATTTTAAATTGGGAAATCAAATAAATTTGTCTAATCACTAGAAAAGTTTTGGTAGTACAAGAACAGGACAACCCTTTCTCCACAAGCGATGAAGAGATGGGCTCAAATACATGTAAATGGTAGACGTGAAGTGGCCACAATGGGTTTTATTTCACAGCTACAAGTTAGAAAAATTTAGTGTGCAGCACACCATGAAATGGTTTCAAACAGCCCCATAAGGAGTGGTTAAAGCTCTTCAGATGAACCACTTTGTTCAGGAGTATGAATCGACCTTTAAGTGTTCTAACCTCCCTCCCCCCAGACACACACACCCTGACCAATCTTCCTGGGTTAAGCCTTGGACAGATAGGAAGCGTCAGTGGACGCACAGCCACTAGTGCACAGTGCATGCGGGAGATTTGAAACGTCAACATAAGACGACAAATAGAAGATCAGCTGGTCGCTCCTGCAGTTCATGGATGCCAGAAAACACTGTTTTACTCCCGAAGCAAAGATTGAACATTTAGAAAATGTAACACTGATTGTTACAAAAAGATTTATGTTTTTTTTTAGCTAACTAAATAGCTTTAAAATGTATGTAAAATTGTAGTATTTTACATCAGTATCATTCTAAAAACATACATCTCTAGATCATTCACTCAGCACTGCATCTACAATAGACTGATTAATGTTTGAGAATGAAACCCTGCATGTAAGGATTAAATGCAAGAACCAAATGTGAATGTGAGATCCAAGCTATTACTGCCTGTCCAAGTGACCACCAACTTGCAGCCATCTGTGCAACAGGCTAGCAGAAGTGAGTACAGCCTTTCAACAGCTCTCATTTCTCCTCCTCTCATATCCAGGAGTCCAAAAGAAGACAGTGCAAAGAGCAAAAAGCTAATAATTCTATTTGTATTCATCCTCATGTCTACTTTAATCTATTCTAGAAATTTCACTCAGGAGTACATAAATCCACAGTGAGAAGTCTAAAGGGGATTTAATTTTCTATAGGCGGACATTTAAATGAAATTGATCCCTGAGGGTAAAATGAAATATATCTATTGTCATTTCCTAGATTAACTAATTCTGATCTTAACCAGTCTTAATATTATCACTTCCTCATTGGAATATGTACATATGTACCAAAGTAATAACACATTATCCATACTTTTAAAATCCCTAATGAGGAAGAAACTACCTCGTATAAACTTGTTCCCTGGTTCCTGATATTGTTCCTGATATTGTGATAGTACTGTATCATGAATACTACATCTCACATCACATTCTGTGCTGAGCATCACACCTATTGACAAAATCCATGCACTTAGGCAGTCAGTATAATAATATACTACTTTGTAAGTGGTTCTCCTAGTGCCTTATAGGTCAGTTCATGTCCAATTAAATTAGCTGGGGGCTTAGTGATTTCTCTGAGTCATCAAAGAAAAATTGATTACGCCTGTAGAGATGTATGTGAGGAACGTGCTGAACTGTATTCCAGCAAAAGATGGAATTAAACTAATTTAAAAAAATATACAACAAGATGTTGAGCTGACTGAATATTACTACCATGCTAAAAGCCCATTTTATATGTGTATATACTGTTATACATGAAATATATGGGCTTAAACTTGTATGAAATATCGTAGGTATATGTATGTACCTATACATGTAAGACTAATACATGTATAGATAGGATTAAAAATATAACATATGTCTGCATTCCCAGTAAAGTTCAAACATAGGTATATGTATTTCATCACACACCATTTATCTTTCCCTCTAGCAATGAGTAATCCTATAAGGCATCCATCTCTGCAGCAAAACAGGAAAAATCTAGAATGAAGTTGGCTGCATCCTGTTCAGGATCATCCCTGATTAATCTGCTTTAGAACTTTGTGCAAATCCGTCCCATCAGGAGAAGGTGGGGCCACCACAGTCTGAGCCAAAACAGCACAGTCATCGATGTATAGGATATGGTCAAAAACATGAACACAAAAAGTTTGTGGTGCTCGTTCAGGCATGGTGTTTGTACACACATCTCCTAGAGGGCAAGGCAAATGCTAATCACTTCTAATACTGTATATTTCTGAGAAATTGTCTGGACCTTCCATCTTCATGTGGAAAACACTGTTTCAAACTGTTTAAAATGCCAAAAACCCACCCAGAAATGTTCAGCTGTGACCATAATTATCTGGTTATGGAGAAGGCCATGGCATCTGGCTAACATCATTATCATGTTCAAGCCGCTGGGCGCCCACTTGTGCCATGTGAACAGAGGTATTATCATCCAGGATCTGGCACGTAGCAGCAGAGATCCATGGGAGCCTCTGACTGTGGAGGACTTTATGTTGATGCTTCCTGTATTTTGGCCTGTGTATAAGATTTTAAATGAGAAAAGGCTGATGTTTCAGAGGTATAACCAACATGGTCACAGGCGGAGCGTTTGAGTACCACATATCTGACAGCTCTCCTGTAGCAGTGATAGCCAACATTGAGGCCTTCAGGCTTCAACTCTTACCAGTACTGAGAGGCTTGCGGGCTATTTTGCATATTGCTCTGTGCTGATATGATTTAGTGCCAAAACCAGAAAGAATGGAGGTGGCTAAAACAAATATGGTTAGATAGACTGCTCACTTTCTTTCTGCAGGGGTCTTTCTGCCTCAACTCTCCCATTTTGTCACATCATTTGAATTGAAAGCCAAACACACACAGCGTGTGTGCTAATGTAACTCATCTGGAGCCTAAAGGCCTGGCTAGCTGCATGCTAGGATGACTAGCTGACATTTCTCTGGACTCCGTCTTCAACCAAACAACTACCATCACATCCCTAAACAAAAGATCTGGCTTTTTACTATTGTTTTATTGATTGTAAAGCTATTGTTTGTAACACACTGGAAATACGTAAATTAAGCTTATTATAAGGAGTGAATGGGACAAAAAACTGTTGAATAAGTAAAGAACATTCCTGTCACCTGTAATATTTATGTAATTCATGTGACAGCCGAATATCTGTAATATATACTCATACTCTGTATGGCATGATTAGAGTTCAGTTCCTTCCTTCCTCTTTACTTGTCATCAATGCAGACTCATACGCACACATGGTGAGCACAAATACACAGACAGACAGACAGACAGACAGACAGACAGACAGACTGTGGCAGTGTGTTGTTTCACAGTGCGTCATCCCAGTACTAACAGAGTACACTCAGAGTGTATGCCAATGATCTGAACTAACTTGAACTCCCCAACTGAGGAGTTAGTGGACTGTTATCACACAGCCATGACGCAGCCTCATTATAGACAGTTTGCTATTATAGACACGTGTTGAATTACATTTTCCTGGTGGGCTATTATATCACAACAACTTTGACAGCCAATAAATGTTTACTGGAATGCAGAAAATATTGGCCTTAATTTGATGAGCAGCGACTTTTTGGGAGTTTGTCTACCTTATCCAATACGTGATGAGAGGATTGGCACCAAAATCATCTCTGTGTCTCCGGCAGATAGCTCTGTCAGTACACTTTAGCATACAGTGTGTTAAGTAATCATAGGGGACTACCATTATCCTAAATGAGAAGTTGTAGCAGCTGTAACACTGGATAGTTAGTTAATTTTAATGGCACATGTCTAAACCTGCCAGGCTTGTTTAGGGTACTGGTAAAATAGATATAAAATTCAACAAAAAGAACACACTTTCAATAACACAAGATTTCTCTTCTTGCAACTTTGAGTGTAATTTGTTTTGTTTACACAGCAAGTGAGCAAAGTTAGCCAAACAGCTAAAGTTTTTACGTTGTTAACTTCAATAATGATGAAGACTGATGTAGTTTTCAGAATGTATGAATCTACAGGCCATAGACTAAAAACCAAAATGTCTATCTTAAACTAAATGGTCTATCATCATACTCTGGACAATGCTAATCGCCTATGATTCCTTAACATACTGTATGCTAAAGCGTTAACATGTGCACCGGATAGAACAGAGATGATTTTGGTACCAATCCTCTTGTCAGATACTTGGTAAGGTGATCAATGGGCCAAACTCACAAAAAGTTTGTGTAGTCCTTTAACGGGGCGTGAACTAATTTATGACTTTTAAACAGAGCATGGCCTGGAAAATGAATATTTGAAAGCCAGAAATCTCAGCACCTGGAGAAGTAGCCTAATTGTTCAGTCATTGGTATTGATCAACAACCTCATCAAACCTTTGTACATAGTATGTCCCATTTAGTGCTACAGGACAGTACAATCTTAACGCACCTTTAACTTGGTACGACTAGTTCAACACATAAAATGTAATTAAGGTGACATGACCTGAGTCTAGCAACAACAGCCTAACCACAAAGACAACTAACCACAGCAAAAGACAGTTCAACAGATTGTGTTGATTGCTGATGGGAATGGAAGATACCATCCCACACCAGACCACACCACTCTGAAAGAGTAACCTTGTGACAGCTGTGCATGGGAGATTTAAAACAGGCCGCACCAATCAATTTTAATTAAAGCTGTATCCATTGTGTTGGCAGACATCACAGAGTGGAAATCCCGCCCGTAGTGGATAAAGCACTGCTGTGTGTCCCAGGCTTATTAAGGCCAGGTAATTGATCACCCATTAGTGTAAAAGGAACCAAGCTGTTCTCAGTAAATCATCTGAATAAGGTGAAGTCACACAACAATATCCTTTGAGTCTAACTCCAAAATTCAATAAAAATACCGATAGTACAATGAAGGATCTAGCACGGTAGAGCTTCTACATCCCATTCCATGGAAGAGCAGATGCAATAGGATCTAGTGAGGGAACAGAGAAGTTGAACTTACAGGAATACCTAATATAATATGGATCAGCTATTGTAACTCACAGGCTTTGAAAAAAAAGACATATTTTCAGCTCATTTTTAATTTCACTAGTGAAAGATGGAGAAGAGATGCTGTTTGTCCAAAATTGGTTGTCAAAAAAAGTTTTTGGGCTTGATTCCCTGTGAAATTCCATTTATGGGTCTGATCAGTCACACATTAAAGGTCCCATATTCTACACTTTCCAGTGTTTTATCTTATGTGTTGAGGTCCATTAAAAGTTGTTTGTGTGGTGTCATGTACCGAAAACACTCTCAATCCATTTTTACACATTCATTTTCCAGCATCTCTGTGAGCCTTGCCAAGAACAGGCTGTTTCTGTTGCTGTGCCTTTAAGGCTCATTAATATTAACGACCCCTCTGTTCTGATTCGCTAACCGTTTCAAGAGTGAAACGTGAGACACCGCAGCCCGGCAGCGACAGGTAAAACTCTCCGGTAAATACACAATGACAACCGCTCAACCGCTTTGAAAAAAACACTTTGTTAGTCTATTATTTCTTACAAAAATGATAATGAGCGAACCTTTGTGACGCCACAAAGTTACGGAAGTCCAAACGGCTCGTTTAGAGGCTCGGTTTTCTAATATGGATTGTGTGGATTTAGTTTGCTACAGTGCGTTTTCATACTTTTGCGATGTTTATATAGCACATCCAACTCCTTTATAATCAAAGAGGCAAGGAATTTTCCTTGCCTCTTTGATTATAAAGAGGCACGATATATTGATACACGATATGGGACCTTTAAAAGCAGGAAAGAATGGAAATAATGAAATATACCGTCAGAGAGCAGCTACAGAACTAAACTAATGATAGAACAAAACTTGAATGGTTGTTATCACAATTTACTTGACAATTACATGTTTATATTAAATTCATGGGTTACATTTTAAATGTGTTGCAGGCAAATCAGTTTCATTCTCAATGGGGATCAACAAGGGAACAAAGTCTTCCACTGAGTTAGCTTGTCAGGCTATTTGACTTTAGTCCACAATGGACCGATTACAGCACATAACAGAAAATCTCTAATTTTTAGTTCCCCTTTCACATTTCAACACAGGTAGGTAGTGGAGTGAGCCAAAGTCTTAAATAATTTATCTATATTTACATTTTACATTTGAAGCATTTGGCAGACTCTCTTTTCTAGACTGACTTACAATATATGCAACAGTGGAATACATTTTCATTTTCAAATTCATGTATCACCAGCATTGCGAGCAGCCAAGTAATAATGAGGCTATAATGAACACCCTGACCGGGTGGCAAAATCGATATCATCTTTTAAACCAATTTTAAAAACATTCTTCTACAAACAGGCTTTTTGTTATTAAATATTAAGCGGTAAGATGAGCACAACACTGAGTATGTATTCTCTTGCTGCTTGTTAATATCATCAGTCACTGATTACAAGGGATGACTCATGCATACAGACACTGGAAATATTCTAAATGTACTTTGTGCTCAGCTAATAAGAACTGACACCAAGGAGATGAAAGGATGTGCGATGGGAAGTGCACATGGCAATGACTTCTATTGTTCTATTTAGAAACATACTAATGTAACCCTCAGATTAATAACATTTCCCCTAACAGGCACTGATCTCTGCTGATTAAAGGAAAAATCCGCCCTAAAACACTTTAACACTGTTCCTAGGTCCATTCCTGTTGTTTGTTGGTGTATTTTTCTTATTTCTGCAGATAACTGGCCAAATGTAGATAACATGGCATCATGTTAAATAAATAAATAAATTATCAACGGTAAACGTCAGGTTTTGGTGTCAGTCCTTCAGAATCAAAGAGCCTTCTTTCTAGACTTGCCATTTTTCATCGATGCTCAACCATCGTACAGGGAGAAATCCACTGTAGAAGAGGGAGAGATACCTAATTTTTCCAACAGTAGCCTCAATAATCCAGAATGCCACAAGACATGTTGTGTAAGGGGTAAGATTCTTGCTTTTACTTGATTGAAAACTCGCTTTCTTGCTCTGACTATCGCTATCATTATTACTCTCTCCACCTACACTTAACTGAATAGAAGTAGACAACGCAGGTTGAGGGAAAGCGGGTACGATAAATACAGTACAGCAAATACAGTAGATTACAACACTTCATCATAAAGTAACTAACCCATTCCAGGCATTGAACATCACAGACTGATGATACATATCAATTTAAGAGGATCTGACGGCGGAATTTTTCTTTAACAAAATGTATATCTCCTGTAACCATGAACCACCATATTTCACACTTCAGTTGTCCATGTTATGTAATTGAATAAAAATTATGAAACTCCTAGACTGATTTGGCACAGGTCTTATTTCTGTTTACGTTCAATTTTCTGCCTGCATATCATAAATCGTCCATGTATGCAGTAAACTGATAATGTGCCATTTCTCATATCACAAAAGCGCTTCTCTACTGCCTAGATTATATTTCTTCTCCTCTCTGCCTGTGTGACAATGAAACACTGGGCCTCCCTTATCAGCACTGAGCCACTGTGTCAGACTCGAGCTGGGCCGCCCCAAAATGGTGGCATTTACCTCCCAAAAGCACAACTGGGAAAGTCATTTACACTGCAGGGTTAGGCATTTTCTGCTTCCCTCTTTTCCAATTGTATTTTTCTTTCTCACAAAGCACACAGCAAATGATAGCATGGATTGTGCGGCACATTAGGCCTATCTCTGTGGTACAGGTCTTTTGTATGGACTGTCATTTGAAATGAAATTAAACAATCCTGGACAATATGTGCTGTCATCATCAAAAAGGAGACAAGAAAGCAGCCAGATTCAAAATCAATTTACTATATAGGCTACTCTAATATCATCCTAGCTATGGATCAAATTCATGTAAAGGTCATTTCTGACAGCTTTAGCCGTCCTATGTTTAATGTTTAATGTATATTACATGTATTATATTTATACTATTATGATTTGCAGCTGTGTAAAAGCCCTCGGCCATTAAATAAATGGCTAAAGAACAGGCTGCTGCACGCAGCAAAAGCATCCTCATTGATTATACTACATTTCTAAGCTGAACTGATATTCTCAATGTAAACACATTTACATTGAGGACTTGCATTTTAGTGTCACTAATTAACTGAAGAGTATCAGGTCATTGCAGAATGCTGTGTTTCAACCCCCTTGACATAATCCAGATTACATGTCAGTGGAGAGCCGAGTTTACTGCACCATCATGAGTGATTTATGTATTATCTCACTGATGCAGCCCTAGTATTGCTCTTCCGCTGAGGGGTTACCAAATGAAAATGGATGTGACGGTCTGAGGGGATGAGAGCAGTGAGTTGACATTGCCATTTTGGGTTTATGCTTGAGGGGGTTGAGTTTTGCCCTTCTCTGAGGCGCGCTCTCTCTGGACACCTCACTGGCAGTCACTGCTCTTCACATGAATGAGTCTATTGGTAGAACCGTAGCTTAGTACTGGCATGACACCTAATCTAACACGGAGGTCATGCAGAATTCATATCTAACAAAAACAAACATACAGGTATGAGCTGATGTATACATTATTTGATACAGAACTAGGAAAACTTGTTTGTGACCCCATACCACCCTTCGTCCATGGTTCAATACCATAACTGGTACTGTCCGCCATCTGGCTGGAAAAATAATTTAAAACAAAAGTAGGATAGATAACAGGTGGATGCTGACACTTTTTAATCTAATAAAGCTGGCCAACAGACCAAGTGTGTAAGGATGGCAGCCTTCTGGTTTGACTACATTAAAGTAGAAAGTATTTTTTGTGACAGCATGGATGCTGATTGTGGGGAGTGGAAGTGATTTTCCCTTTACTAATACTACTATATAGTAGTTTTGGATGGGCCAACTGCCTACAAGGTTATTCTCACTTAACAGCCTTCTGTTCAACAGTCGAGTTATAATAGTTTGTATAAAGTTATCTTTTGGATACTAATATCTGACGTTCTAAGGAAGTGATGCTCTGTGTGGTTCTCTGGCTCATGCCAATACAATACAATAATATCTTTGTAGAACGTATTTTACCTCCTCCCCTAATATCTTCATTAAGAAAAAATGCAACTAATAGCAAAGCAAAATGATACATACAGGTTCGACTAGCATGGAACATGAAGAAACTTAAATGACAATCAGTTGTGAAATATGGGAGAAAAAGGAAGAAAGTACAAAATCAGAGCACACTGAGATAGGAATTTAAATTATGCCATGAACCTTGTATCTTTTACAGGAGGTAAACCGTGTAACAGTGACCAATCACCAATGCTTTGGTGACAATTAGGAGCTACAAGACTGGCCAGGGAAATAGGCTATATACAGGGACACATGATCATCAATGATCCTGATAACATACTAAGACAGCTGTTAAAATTGGTGGTGAAGTTATTCAAGAGTTTCAATGCATTGACAAAATCAGTCATTGGTCTGAATTTAGGCCTATCAATATACTGTATCTGTTGGTATAAAATGTTGACATACTGTATATACTGAGTGAAAGCTTATATTGAATGAAACACATATGCTGGCTGGTTTTAACGGTTTTAATGGTAATTGGCAGATTAAATTCTCACTCTTAATCTCAATAACAACAGGCTGATGAGATGGCTGACCTGGTTGGCGTGAGAGAGTCCAGAAACCACTCTGCACCAACAATCAGAGACAAACAGCTGAACCCTTGGCTTGAAACCCCCTGCTCAGCAGTTTAGAAATCTAATTGTATCTGAAAAAAAACCCAACTAAACCAGTTATACCAGGAGCTGGAGACAGTGTGACATCACGTGGTACATTAACTCCTATCTTACTCATGAGATTTCCATATTTTCCATATGGATTTCCATAATTTGAAACCCAAATAGAGTGACGGACTGTTCTCTTAGTATATAACTTTTTTGTCATCAGAGATAGGATGTTGACACAATATCCACATCCCTGCCTTCTACCTCTCTGTCAAACAGTTTGGAGGAAGCTGAAAAGATTTTGGCTTGGAGGACCAAATTGACTTCAGACCATCTTTACAACTTTACCAACTTGTCAAATGCAACAAGAACACTTCAGCAGGCCTGAAACTGCATCTTCTGGTTGAAGGACGGTCTTTCTGTCGCCTGTATACCACACCATCCTGCTTCTTCCATTATCTAACGTGAATATGTAGGCTATTTTATTTGTTCCAATCACCGCAGTTCTCTGTACAGCTACAATCAGTGGGGCAGATCATTGGCCACCTGTTACCTCAGAGGCGCAGGTGTGTTGAGGTGAGGATTTAGAAAGAGCCAAATTTTTTTCATGGGCATTGGGCAGGAACACCAGGAAGAACATGTACTCACCCATGAAGACTTCCTAAGGGATACGGTAGCCTACTCTCTCTCTCTCTCTCTCTCTCTCTCTCTCTCTCTCTCTCTCTCTGTGTCTGTACTCTATGCCTACACACTCACACACAGAGGGATGCAAACACCCACAGATATGCGCACACGCACGCACACACACATACACACACATGCGTATTAAAGCCCGGCTACTATTTCTGAGCTCAAGAAGCTGATTGTCTTATTGCTTACATGATTATCTGTTAGAGCATAGTGGCACGCAGATGTTTTCATTGGACTGTGTTCTTGCAGTGCAGTGTAGCTCAGTGGCTCCAGCAATTGTCCCATAACCAGAAGGTCTCAGGTTCGATCCCCAGCAACAGCCACTGTCCTGCCAAAGTGTCCTTGGGCAAGACACTGAACCCTTAACTGCTCACTGACTGTAATTCACTCTCAGTTAAATGACAAAAATGTAAAATGCGGTTGCACCTTCTACTCATATCCACAGGTATGGAGACTCTGTGAGGTCCTCTCATACTCTGTCGCTGTCCATGGTATCTATATCTAATGGCCTAATTACCCAAGTAAAATGACCAGAATAGCTTATGCAGAGGACACAGTATGATACTCTGAACAAGGAAGCAACAACAGATGGGTTGCTCTAATCTCCCCTAAATGTGAGGCTTTAACTACTGTGCCCTTTGTGCCAATTAGGTCACTTACTTTCGGTGATCTTCTGTAGCCCAAGCACATCCTCGGGCGTTATTACGGTATGTCTGAGCAATTCGTCTTCCGTTGTGACCGGGACCCCCATGTCTGATGAGTTGCAGCCTTGCTTCACTTTCATGTCTAACGAGGGCTGTTTGGGGTGCAACCTGACGGGAGCGGTGGTTGTTGTTGCTCTCGGTGTCGTCGCCGCCGCCGAACGGTCCTATTAGCAGGAGCCGATTTACTTGCGTCGGTGCCGGTATAGTTGCGCGCTGGCTAATAATAATACAGTACAGTACACAGCTTCGGTGCTGCTACAAGAATATCTCATTCTCCGTGCCTCCTCCCCCTCCGGTAAAGATAAAAATCATCCACAAGCTCCCTCCCTTACTCAAGGCTCATCGGCTCTCTCACAAGGTATTTAATCTAAATCCAGTGGCTCTTTAAACCGACCGTTGGTTCGTGTCGTGGCTGACTGTGTGTGTGCGTCGTCGGCCGAATACACCAGTGCCTGGCTGGCTGGCAGGCAGTGTTGGGCTCGTTACTCAGAATGAGTAATCATTACTCAATATTCGTTACTCACTTCAAATGTACTTTCCTACTTCACTTGTTACAGAAATTCGTTAAACAACTGGTTGTATTAACGTACTTATCCGTTACACCCCCTCAAATTGGCTGTTGCATCCTCGCAAACCGACCGTTCGTTCTTGGCTGACTGTGTGTGCCTCGTCTGCAGAATTGACCAGTGTCTGTCTGGCAGTGTTGGGCTCGTTATTCAGAAAAAATAATATATTACTCAATGCTTATTACTTACTTTTAAAAAGTATTTTACTAGCTACTTCACTTGTTAGGCTACTCCCTGGGAGACGCAGACATTCGTTACACTACTGGTTGCATTAATGTTAGTTAGCCTACTTCTCCGTTACAACCCTCGCCAGTGATTGATCAGAGTAAACAATACCGTTCATGTTCAATGTTCTTGTCATCCTTTTGCTCGATAAAATCAAAGTATAGGTCTACACATACATACAGTATGCATTCATACAGTATTTCTTCCACACGGAGAAAGCAAACTTCTGCTATTCTGTTATTGGATAATTCAATAATCTGCTGTTTAGAGGGGGTGATAAGAAAAGTATCAACTTATATTTTTATTATTAGTAGGCTAATTGTAAAATTATTAGGCCCTACTGAAAATGAAATAGGCCTAGTAGGCTAATTTGTTACACTACAGCCTAGGCCTACTCCTTAGTAGGAAAAGTAAAAAAAAAAAATACATACAGTAGGAACATTGCTGTAATATTCCTATAGAGACTTATAGTTTTACCATTATGTGTATAGTTTCCTAAAACTTATTACAAGATTACTAGTTCTTTTTCATAAGGGTCAACCCAAAAACTGTTCAGCAAATGCCACATAGAAAATATTTATGTTGTCATTGATGTTTGGCTCCTTGGCTTTGCACACTCCAACACTAGGTAAAGCCTAACATTGTTAATGTGTTAATCTGTAATGTCCTGTCTTTATAGTTTGTCAGGTGCAATTGTTATTGCCATTACTGAATTACATCATAACCTCAGTGCATAACACAGTTTCAACAGCATTAAGCTAAGAATAGGACCAT
The DNA here is from genome assembly GCF_048128805.1 of Centroberyx gerrardi. Taxonomy (NCBI): domain Eukaryota; kingdom Metazoa; phylum Chordata; class Actinopteri; order Beryciformes; family Berycidae; genus Centroberyx; species Centroberyx gerrardi. Next base: position 17,655,283 of record NC_136002.1, on the reverse strand, counting down.
CATGACCATCAAGGAATAGAAGAAATACAAATGCAAGAAAGGAGGAAACAAATAAGTACACAAGACTATCTCACTTCCAGGTTTAGAATATTTTTATTTCACTTTTTTTCCATTGGAAAGTTGCTTTCCAGATGCCAGCATCCCTGAGAAAGTGTAAAATACAAACCTTCTGGACAGGCCCATCAGTGAGATGAGGGGGGCCAGCCAAAAGATCGTCACATCTGCAAAACACTACCCTGCACAGCCAGTTTCTTCCTTCCTTAATCACAGGCTCATCAGTATCCTCTGCCAGGCAGCGAACCTGACTGGAGTCTTGGCAGCTTTTTGCTAAGGAGATATCTGAGGTTTCTTTAGTTGTAGTGGCCGTATCAGATCATGAGGAGATAGTGCCTCCTTCTGCAGGACAAGCTCACTACAGGGCATGTGCAGAGCTGAGAGCTGTCCATGGTAGTATTTTGTGAGGAGTAATATGAGTGTCGGTCCCTTACTCTCTAAAATCTGTGGATCCCAGTAGAGGGAGAGTGGTTTGGTGAACAGGCTTATTGGCATCAGTCCATAAAGCTAGAAACATATAAGCGAGTAGTTGTATAAAATCAAAGGGTTGCAGATATGGAATTGAAACAAACTAATGAACACAAACTAATGAAGTTTATATTTCATCTTCTAATCCCCTATAATCCCCCTTTAATAAATATGATAAATTATGCTATATTTCTATGAGGTCTGCAGACAGAGAGCATTGCTATCGTTTTTACCAGTGTTACTCATTTACTCTGGAAGTCTGTGACAATCAGAACTTCTCAGCCCTTTCAACATCATTCAAGATAGCACCCAACCCAAATTATACCAGTAAAAGCAATAATAATATTCAAAAGCCATTAGCTTAGGTGGCAAAGAGGCTATTGAAGAATTTCCAAGGGATGGTTAGCACCATGGCAAGCCTGACCCTTGCTTTTCTCTCCTGTTAACCCACAGTCTGCTGGACTCCTGTCTATGCGGTCATCTCGAAGCAGCCCCTGCGATGTGTCTGCATGTCCCTCACCCTGCGGATGGACTGGATCTGGGGGTGGTGAGCGCCCCACTCGTTCCAGTGCTTGTAAGGGCCCATCTCAAACACATACTGGTAGCCACGGTAGCCGGGGTACTGGTAACCCACCCAGCTGTGTGGGAGAGAGACGGAGAAGTAGAGAGAAAGAGATGTGAACCACAACGCTCTAGCTATTTTTGATCAAAAGCTGTCCTTCTTTCAGCATCTGATCTGCTTATACTCATTCAAAACGATCCAAAATTCATCTCATTTAAGTAAAATGGACTTTGCAATGCCAAATAGCTCACTTTCTCACTTTGTGACAGAGGACTTCAAACAAAAACCAAGACAGCCTGCTGAATCGGCAATTATATACTACCACTATATTTTATACTATTAACACTATGAAAATTACTATTGTTATTCGTACATTACTGTTACATTTTTGAAAACAGACGAGACAATCCCAGAAACACAACTTAGAGGCGACTCACGTTCCACCAGTGACCTGGATACTGGCAACACGGTCCTGGAAGCCGTAAGACCACAGGCTGGGAATATCCTCATCGCACACCTCCATCTTACGACCCTCGAAGTTATTGCACTCATACAGGCAAATCTTGTGGTCCTGGGGGTCCTGTAGGATACATATGGTACTTTCAGATTAGTTACTGTTTGGCAGACTGTTTTCACGCAGGTACATATTGTGGTTAGTGTGTTGGTGTAGCCTCTGATTCACTGTCCCCTCCCAGATTTTAGCCAGTAAAGAGATTCAAAGCAGCAAAATTCCAGTCATGATCCCTAGGGTTAGACCAATATATTGGTTTGTCAATATATTGGTCTGATATTGGCTTTTCATCAAAAATCAAATATCTGGCATTCGGTGTCATCCATACCCAATGTAGTTTGTTTGATTGCGTATTTATTGACTACACTGTTTTTCTATGGGAAGCCCTGACTCCAATCCAACATTTTGATCAGATTCCACACAAGTATGCATGAATATACTGATTATTATGATGTTCACATTGATTATGAGTTTCAATGGAGAGTTTTAGTGTCCCATGGTCAAAACGCTGTTTCAGAGGCTTTTCCACCTTACCAAGAAAAAACATTCTGGGGGAAAACACTGATTACTTGTATTTCTTTCGCCTGAAAATGGTCAAATTTAAAGATATTGAATATTGACACAAAATATTGGCTATTAGCAGCTTTACTGTAATCCAAAAAAATCAGAAACGGCAGTGGTATCGACCTTTAAAAACCCACATTGGTCAAGCCCTAACAAGCCCTTTCCTCTGTGGCAATAAAAGATGGATGGGGGGATAGATGGATGTGAGGTGCAAATGGAGTTGGACAGCATGGTTGAAACAACAGAGATACAAATCAACACTCGTATCTTAAAATAGACATGAAATGAGACACAGAAAAAGTGTAGACCGATGCAAAAGCTTGAAAAGCTTGATGAACTTACCATGCGGACGGGTCTGACGGACATGAAGCGGTCACACCTGTAGCTGTTGGACCAGGTGTCCCAGCGGGGGTACTCTCCCTTCTCCAGCATGAACATCTCACCAGTCATGTTCTGCTGCTCATAACCCACCCAGCTGGATGGACGGACAGACAGATAGATAGATAGATGGATAAAGAGATAGAGAGATAGAGAATAAGAGAGATAGATAGATAGATAATCAGTTGGGGATTGGGACAAGATGTATGTGGTATAGGTATGACACACTGTCAGTAATCTATCTTGTGACCAATACTGTTGGTGGGTGGATGTTTTGATGGCAGTTTTGGTGACTTACGGTCCACACTCCACCCTGATAGAGGCGATCCTGTCGAAACCCTTCTCACACAGGTTACGGCACTCTCCATTCAGCTCCATCATACGGCCTTGGAAGTTCTCGCATTCAAAGAGGTACATCTGGAAAGCAAGACACGTCGAGGTGCAGTTATTTCTGAAGTCAAATATTTCTGATGGATAATTATTTAATTTCTGGGATCAATCAGCTGAAAATAGTGGACTTACCTTGTGAGCACGCAGCCCCATGGCAGAGTGGCTGCCAATGCTGCCCTGAGCACCTGAGTGAGACATGATCAAATCTGGAAAGAGACACAGAGACAGTCAGAAGGTTATTTTTTAGTATTGCGGGCTGGTGAAGAATTTAATTACTTTCCCCTGATAGAGTACAGCACAGTAAAGTAAACTTAGTAACTGCACAGCATATGCCAAGAGTTGTGTATAAGTGGCAGGTGCATTAGCACACTGATTCCGCTTGTCAATCAATGTCATTGGAGGGATTGCCTAAGTGGATACCTAAGTTCAATCCAATATTCATAACTCCATATCACTGTGGCAGCTGTCTATTTCAGGTTCTCAGCTAATGAGCTGAGGTGTGCCTTGAGACTTTGCTCAAATATAACGAAGATCAGTGTCAAAATAGAAACGTTAGCTTCATCAAAACCTAATGAAATCAGCCCACACACTTTCCCCCCTGAAAGTTCCTTGAGCAGGAGTTCTTCATATCTCTTCTATTATGATCGTACCAGTGCCTTATGTGGCATATCTGAACAATTGAAATTAGGTATACCTTTTTATTTTTTTCTAGTCATACATGTGCCATGGCCTTTAAGTCTGAGTACCACTGGTATATTCCATTTGAAAAATTTGAAAAGCAAGATGGAAAGAAGCAAGCAGATTCCAACGATATTGTGCATGCGAGGATTTATAACAATGTTCTTCTTTGAACATAATTCTGGCTTTCCACTCAAACTGGAGTTTAGCTTACTTGAACCCTGATTCTGATTAAATCCACACCTTTTTAATTTTTTTGTTTGCTCAGTACCACCCCAACAGCCTTTCTTTTATATCACAATTTTGTCCCATTCTGTCCTCAAAATAGTGTTTCCTCAGAAAATTTCCCAGTACATCCCCTGAGTATTTGTCCCTTCCCATAAGAGCTAGAGTACCTATTAACAAGCTGCACAGCATTCATCTGTCCAAACCTGCCACATCCCACTGCTCAGATGGTAGAAGATTAGACACAGCCTCCCATCTTTCTCATCCATTTTACTGCAAAATGAGTCACTGAACATCTGTGCTCTTAGTGTAAAATGAGATCACACCCTCTTGCATTTTAAGTCAAAATTCCATCTACCCAGTCCAAAATTAAGGTTCAAGGGAAGAGCCAATCCCTGCTTGGTTCTTTCAGTCCAAAGTGTGAATAGACAGGAAAACCACAACCTTTCCCCTATCATCCCACGATTCTATCAGCTCTCAAAGTATGTAGAAGACCTAAAAGAGTGGAAACTTACAGATTTACAAGTGCAGGTTGAAACGGACCGACCTTTGGGGAAACTGATGGACGCAGGCCTTGTGAGTGGGGATATATATATACATTCACATCCAGCCCAGGTCTATAGAGCCAGGAATCTCCCTTCTCATTGGCTGACAGCTGTTTGGAGCATGGGGCGGGGTCAAGGGTCACGCTGCTTATCTGTGGGCTAGTCGTGCTGACTCGGCTGCCTGTTTTGTTGTCCAGCGCCGTTGTGGGGGACTGGGGACAGTCACTGCCATCAGCAGAAAGCTTGCTTGCTTTTTTTCATGCGCACACACACGCACGCGCGCGCGCACACACACACACACACACACACACACACACACAAAACACACACCACCACAACTTCTGCTGCTCGCTCTTTCCTTTTACACTTGTTGGCCAATTTTTTTCCAGTGACCATTCTGTCTTAATTCTCTTCTTCCAGTTTTTCTCTCCCTCCCTTTTGTCTTTTTTTTTCTCTATTTTCTCTATGATCCATTTCGTCTCTCAGCTCCCTATTCTCTCTCTTTCTCTTGATCCTTGGTGTAGCCAGGCTCAAGCCTTTGAGCCCTCTGTGTGTAATGTGCTGACCTCAGGAGCCGGCAACCACCTCTCCATTGTGTGGATAGGCGAGTGATGGACGTTTTTTTCCTATTGTGGTGCTGGACTAATAGGCTCTGCTATCTCATACACACTCATACACACACACACATATTCATGCACTCACACATGCACATACACATCTCATACACCCACACACGCACATCTATGTATGCATGCTTGCACATAAAAGCATGCACATGCACACACAAATAGGCTATATACATGCACGCACGCACGCACACACACACACACACACACACACACACACACACACACACACACACACACACACACACACACACTGCTGCAGGAGATTTTGTTTTCATCTGTGGAGTTTGCATGTTCTCCCCACTTTCCGGCATGCTGGGATAGTACTTGCAGTTTGTCCATAAGTATGTTTTGGTACACTTTTAGTATTTGTGTGAGTCAACTTCAAGTATACTAAAAGTACAGATATAAATGTAAATGGACTATTTCAGTCTCATCAAGTATACTGATACTGTACTTTGAATTAACTCCAATTATACTTACAGGTATACTTTTATAAAGTTAAAACTGGGCCAATGTAGTCCCAAAGAATACTTATAAGTACACGTATAGTTCCCCAAAGTTAGTATACTTTAAAAGTAAGGTACTTTCAAAGATAAGAGCTACGTATGTTTAGTTTTGTAACTATCAAGCTAACTGCCATGTCACTGACAAACAATTTGGGTTTGGCTAGATGAAGATAAGGGAAGAGGACACAGCATACGCTTATTCTCATGTTTCACATCACACCCACAGAAACTGAGGGCAGTCTGCCAACCTACAGTCCAAGCTGGCTTATTTGTATGGGGTGATATTTGTGCCACCAGACAACTGAATTTGAGCTATGTGATCTGATTTTTTATGTGATCAGTGAAATCGACTGTTGGCATTTGAGTCAAGACCAGTCAAATGACTGGTCCTGAAATGGAATGGCCTCAAAAACAAATTTTCACTTTTTCTTGGTCATCACCAAAAATGGAAAGTGCTGTCGCTCCATGCATTACATAAGTAAATACATAAATTACAGCTTCCCTCTCTCTTTGCCCAAATTCCTTTGACTCTAAGAAACAGAGCAAACGACATAAGTGAATAATTTATGACTTCCTAAAAGCAAAGGGTAATTTAGAGTCACCTGCCCGGATGAAATCCACACAAACGGGGAGAACATGCAAAGTCCACACAGAAATGACTGGGGTTGAGACTTGAACCACAGCCTTGTTGCTGTGAGGCAACAGTAGTAACCACTGAGCCACTGTGTCATACTGCAGGCACAACCCTACCAGTGATGTCAAATCAGGTATTTTGTCTTTGACAGATGATAGCAAACAAGTGTGGCCAGAAGTGCAATATGCTTGAAAGTTTCAATCCATTAAGAGTTTTCTGCCCTATGTAATTTAATGCAACTGCAAAAAGTATCACCATAGACACAATTCTGATAGCAATGACTGTTTTCAATTACTCAGATATTCACAATTTAGCATTGGTAGATAAGGGATTTGAACTCATGATCTTGTGTTTCAAAGCCCTGTGCCTTAACCACTAGCCTACTGGTTTTGGTGCCAGAGAGAGTGGAAACAAAACAAAGGGACAAGCTTTGTGATAGTCCAACCTATGATGAAAGCCTCAGAAATAATATTCTAATTGTATTAGTGCCCTCCATTAATCAATTTAAACATGGCTTTACAGATGCCATCTTGAGAGTACAGACATTTGTCTGTCACATTGTCAAGTTATCAAACTATTTGCAGCCACACATTATCTACCGTACGCTCTGTTTCCAACATATCATTACAAATTTTTGTCTGTTTAGTAATGAAGGTATGACGATTTAAAAAATCATGTTTTTTTTTTTATGTAACGTACAGTTTAGGAGGACAACGCTGTGGGATCACAGTCAGTTTTTTCTATAAACAGAGGGGGGCGACTTCAGAATCAGGGGTAGGTACCAGTGTATGAAAGATTTATCTCAGGTGACATGTCCTGAAAATTTCAACTCTCAAGGACATATGGCAGATTCCTTCGGAATTTTTGAAGTTTTGATTTGAATATCTATGGAAATTTAGTTATTACATAATAAGCCACACCCACTTCCATCAATCATTACAAAATGTCATAAGTCGACTTGGACATGATCCTAGAGCATGTAAACAAAATTTCATACAAGTCTATGCTGCCAATTATGAGACATAAACTCTTTGCATTTGTAGCACCCACTAGTGGTAGAGCTCAAAACTCTTTTGTGGGTGTGCTCAAACAACACTCTGTGTTTCATTAAAAGTTCATTGATTGATAAAACCATTTGGCCTGTCAATTACCTTTATGTGACTTTTATAGAGGACAGTCCCAAGATGGTCCACACCAAGTTTTGTATGAATCAGATGAACGGCCTTTGACGAGTTGTGAAAAAAGTGGTTTATAAATTTTTTTAAATCCAATAAGACAGACATTGAAAGTGATATATGGGTTGGACTCAGCACCTACCACAGAATCTAGGGACTCAAGAATTTTCTCTGTACATTAAACGGATCAGATGTTATTGGCCAAAATGTAAAGTTTCTTGTTATAGCGCCACCATGCAGCCAATTGACGTAGTTTTTGTTGCCTGAGTGATGGGGGGCCATAGGAGTCCATCTGCCAAATATGCTTGCTGTGGGACTTACAGTTTCTGAGCTGCAGACAAAGAAAATAGAAGAAGAAGAATTTCAGCAAATACAATAGGGTTCCCGCATTATGTGCTTGGACCCCTAATAATAGTTTGTCTGGTAACATGTCTTTCAAAACATCAGGCCACATGCATAAAACCAAACACTGCAAAAGTGAAAAGACTTGTGAGAGATTGTGAACACTCACTAGCGTTTCTGAGAGAATTTTGTGCCTATTTATACAAGCTTTGCTCTCTCTGATTAATCAAACATTTAATAATAAAAACAGAAGAACTTATGTTCTTCTGAATGCCTGTGCTCTCTCAACTATGTGTTAGCAATTGTTTTGCAGCTGTAAGTAGCCATAAATCACTGAAAGTAATAAAAATTCACACCTAGGAAAATGTTCTCCTGATCAAAGTAAAAAGAAAAATCTGCAGTCGATCAGTAACTTTTCTCAATTAACTTCAAGGAACCCTGGTCTATGATACCTGAGTTTGTATGGTGATACTGTTCTTGAATCACAAAGTTTTGTGTATTATTTATCTGTGGTATCTATCTACTATCTATGGTTATGTGTATAATAAAGTTGTGATATGACTCACACTTGCACCTACTTTTCACCAAATAAATAAAATATAATTTTTTGGGCATTTTCTCCTTTATTGGACAGAGAGGGGGATGACATGTGCCATCCGAGTTCGAATCCAGGATGTCACGTTTACATGGAATGCGCATTAGACCACTGAGTCACCAGGACACCCAGCTCCCCACACGCTTCTGTGAAGGTAAAACATTGGCACAGATAATTGCTTCTAGTTTCATCTGATGTAATCTATTTATTTCTACCACCAAAATTAATTAAATGATTAAGTATTGTTTAAATTTGTATAATGCAGGAAGGGGCAGAGCATACAGTGTCACCTTTTGAATGCTTGTGTGCGATACCATGTCAGTCACCAATGTCTGAATAGTCGTGTGTGTGTGTGTGTGTGTGTGCGTCTTTGTCAGTTTCTTTGTGTGCAGTGAATGCACGCGTGATCAGGCATTTGTGTGTCTGTCTCTGTGTGCCTCTGCGTGCCTGACTGAGCATGTGTGTTCATACGAGCGAGTGAAAGGAACAGAGAAGTTGAACTCAGTTGAGGCTGGCATGACGCTCAGGTTGGAGACGGAGCACGGACAGTGTCGAGAGAGCACAGTAAGTACATGATTAAGATACACACCCTGCTACTTCATTAGCCACCTTATTCATTTTTACTGGTGCTGCAAGTGTTAGAAGAAAAAGCAACATATCTTCTTGGTTTCAGAGTTTAGGTGCCAGTACAAAAAAATGTCAAAAGAGTCAAAATGTACTGTAGATAGCCTGCTATTTCTCATGTGTTGCACCTCCGTTACACTTGACATTTAATGTGTCTGTATACATGTTTTCTCCTCTGATACAGGAAGCACTGTCAAGAATGTCCACATCTGTGCTGTGGTGAGATGATGTGTTTCCTGGACCAGGCTGGGCCACGACTCGGTCTGGGCCTGGGACTCGCCCATTGGTCCGGGACCATTTGGAACTTGTGCTAATCGGCACTGGGCACCGTGCCCTTGCTCCAGTCCCACTGCAGCGACCTAAAGCCAGGTGGCTCAGTTCTGAACAATGGATGGAACAGCAATGTGCTGACTCCTGCCCCGACCCACAGGCCCGGCAGCTTTTCAGCACCAGCATGTATAAATAGGTCAGTTTACTCCTGGGTCAGGACATCGTTTTTGTGGAGCCCCCCGTGAGCACTGCACAGCTATTCTTTGGGGCAGGTCAGGTAAGCCCTCCTTCTCAATCCATTCAGCCTATAGCCTTGTGTAGACTATTGTCGCTTTACATTTTTTGTCAATTGTCTTTGTTGTTTCTGCTGAGCCACGGAAATGTATAGACCGAGGTCACGCATGCAAATGCATAGACATACTGACACCACTGGGAGGACAATAGTATTGTCCCTGTAGGAGCAAAATAGCTTGCTAAAAAAAGTATGAGTCAGTGGTCAGATTCAAAGAAGGTTGCAAACCCAAACACATGACATGCAGTAGGTCATGCATTTTATGAAGAAGTATGTCAGAATTCTTACTGCTTTATGAATTGGTATACTATACTACTGTAATATCAGGTGATGATTATTTGAAACCTAGTCTCTGGGTGTCATCACTCAACCATCACACAATTCATGGTGTATGATTCTGTGGCAAACACAGAACACCTGAAAGTGACAAACTATGAGATCAACTTTCAAGTTTGCTCAAGAAGTCTGCGGTTTGTGTTCCCGCAACCGTCATCATATATCCTGCCTCATACATGACAATGAAAATGGTATCAATTTCTTTGAGGTTTGTCTTCAGTCTAGCATGTTAACTTGAATAAGAAACATGTTTCAAGAAATGTGATTCTCTCTGCTCTCCACACTGCAGGTTAATCAGCACTGAGATACACAGTAGAATGGCTCTGACTAATCCCAACCCAGTGGGACCATGGAAGGTGAGTTTGACATTACATGATGTTCCACCGGCTTTCCGTGGAGGTTTCAACAACATTACATTTTCTAAATGTCTTGCCTGCCCTGATGATGTCAATGACGAGTGTGTGCACACATGTTAGTGTGTGCATGTGGCATGTGCATACTATACATCTGTGTGTTCCCTAGATCACAGTCTATGACCAGGAGAATTTCCAGGGGAAGCGTATGGAGTTCACCGCATCCTGCCAGAACATCATGGAGTGTGGCATGGACAACATCCGCTCCCTGAAGGTGGAGTGTGGAGCGTAAGTCAAGCGACATTTACATCTACAGAAGTTCAGCAAAAATCAGCAAGATATCTGATGATGATATTTAGCAAGATACTGATGCTGCTGTGTCTAGATAGAATCCAATGGAGCATATTTTTACTGGTTGAAAATTCCAAAAGCTGCACCTTAAACGAGCCTGTACTGGGTTCTGTAGTCTGCTCAAACAAATAACAACCTTGATAGATTGATGCATAGAACCATAACAGGGTAATGCAATATTATGGAGGTCTGTTTTATGAATTTCCTACTGATCCACTGACGTTCTGTATGTGCGTCTGTATATCTGTGTGTTTGTGTGTGGAGATAGCTGGGCAGGGTATGAGCACTCCAGCTTCTGTGGACAGCAGTTTGTGTTGGAGAGAGGAGAGTATCCTCACTGGGAGTCGTGGAGTGGCAGCAACGCCTACCACATTGAGAGGATGATGTCCTTCCGCCCCATCTGCTCTGCAGTGAGTCTCTGTCCGAAGCCAAGGACTTCTCTTCCTTCTCCCTCTCTGGCGCTCTCATTTTGTCTCCAGGAAACATTCAGATTGAAAAATGTACTGAAGTTCAGTAAGGGTGTGCTTATACACTATAAACCAACAAACCTGTCCTTGTGGAGAGACTGAATCGATGCTGATAGCACCAAATGAACTGGCATTCAGTCCTCACCCGATATATAACTGTGTTCAGGGACTAGGACTCCTGAACACAGGCAGTGAAAGTGAGAAGAGTTTCATGTCACTTTTTCACAGTGAAAGTGAAAAGAGTTTCATGTCTGCAACCGAAAACCACTGTGTAAATGTAGCAACAACAACAAAGAGATTTGCGATAAGCAGGTTTGGTTTCATTGTGTTTAGATCAAATTGCAGTATTGTTGCTTCCGTTTTACCTTGTGTGTAATAATTGTGACATGTTTCTCCTTGCATCTGTCTACACAGAACCATAAGGAGTCCAAGATAGTGGTGTTTGAGAGGGAGAACTTCATCGGGCGCCAGTGGGAGATAAACGATGACTACCCCTCTCTGCAGGCCATGGGATGGGGCAACAATGAGATTGGCTCTATGCAGGTTCAGAGTGGCGCGTGAGTCTCAACCCGGCCCTCCATTACTACACTCAGTTGGATCATGCTTTACATGCTTCTAACATGTACCAAAAGGATGAGAGATGTAGCCTACTTCACCATACATCACACTACAATGGAAAAATCAGTGAAATCATAATCAGATAAAAGAAGGGACAATATATTTTTTTTAGGTATTTATGAATATATTTTATTGCACTGGCCCAGAATAACTCCCAAGAAAAACAGTTAAGGGCTGCAACGAGTTGATTATGTGGCAGCAACACCCATTCTAGTCTCAGCCACTTACCTCTACACACAGACTGAGCTGTCCAGGTTGTGACCTACATAAATCAGGGTTTTAATTAAAACCCAATTTGCAACACAGATGAAACCACTGAGAGCATAATTCTCTGACTGATTATAATCAGCTCCAACAAAGCCAACTGTATGTGTGAATACATTAATTTAAAATGAATGGCTGTGTTTGTCTGAGTGAGAGAAGACCCACATGCTTAGATTTCTCTCCACCCTTCATATTTCACTTTGTTTGAATGGAGTCAGGGAGGTACGCAGCTTTTTCTCACATAGTGTAAAAGTCTGTTTGGTTATTTTTAATCAAAATCCATTTTATGTACTTTCATTTACATTTCACGTACTGTGCGCACCATATGTCTTTCATTAATCAGTGCTTTCCTCTCCTCCTCTACCCCTCACTCACTCCTCCTCCAGCTGGGTGTGCTACCAGTTCCCAGGTTACCGTGGTTACCAGTACATCATGGAGTGTGATCGTCATGGCGGCGAGTACAAACATTACAGGGAGTGGGGCTCCCACGCTCAGACCTTCCAGGTGCAGTCACTGCGTCGAATCCAGCAATGAGACCCGCGGCCTCCTCTCCCACCCGCTCTCTCTTTACCTCCTCCAACTCCCCCTCCTCCTCTCCCTTTCCCTCCCTCCACCCAGTCATTCCAAGCTTGAGCCAGTTGTGTCAGACCTTGAAGAATCAAGGCCGGCGCTCCTGGTGCTCCACCATCAAGATGTTTACAGCACTTTTGTTTTGTTCTGTTGCCAAATGAAAACAAAGAAATGACAGAAAGAAAGAAGGAAAGAAAGAAAAGGCCACTGAAGAAAGGCCACTGACTGACGCCACATAGAGGAGAGAAGAGGAGGAAGAAGAAGGGCCTCATGGCGGCGGCAGGGTGGTGATGTCACTCAGGCTCATTGCTCCTCATCTGTGTTGACACGGGGCAAACTCTGTACTAGCAGTGATCAATAAAGAGGGAATGGGCAACATGAAATAAACAGCAATACAAGTGTCTGCTATTAACCTGCATTACGCTCAATTGTCTTTTCTTAGAGAATTTTACTTTCATTCATCCATTCTGTAAGATTTTAAGTGGCAGTAAATTTACACTAAGGTGTCTCAGTTAGGTTTACATGAGCAGTTATCTCTCACTATATAGCAATATCATAAACATGTTCGAAAGAGGTTCCTACTAAAAAAGCAGTGGTGCAACCAAAATTGCACCACTGCATGGGCCGGGCTGGATAGTTGACCATTGTGAACTAGAATTATTCTCGAATATAACACGTCTATAATCATTTTTAGGAAGCCTCACATAAAACAATGAATTAAGAGATGTGAAAAGAATGTGTTGCATAGAGAACATTGCCCAAAGTGTGACCTAAATGTTCTAACATTCTAAAAGGTTGGACCAGATAGATTTTGGGTCAGATTGACCGGGTGAAGCTAAAGGGTATGTTTTATTTTTTTCTTTGGTAATCACCACAGAAGCATCACCAAAATATAGCCAGTGCTAATGCTTAATTAATGGAAGTCATGGGGCAACAGTTAGGATTGTGAGTAGATGATCTTCTGAGCTCATACTTGCTAGAGTGTCTGGCTTGTATGGCCAGGCAAACATAATTTAAGTGACAATCAACAACAGCTATTCTAACAGCTGAAATATATTGTGGTGGCTCCTATGACTCCCCATTCATCTAGCACAGGCAATGACTAAACTTTTCTGATAACAGCATAACTATGTGATAAGTAAACCAAACATTGCAGTTGAGGTTCACCTGGATCTTAGTCTTTTCTCACTTGCTCTGTTTAACTTGTTAAGTAAACTGAGAGCAATTGGTCAGCATTTTTGAGCATATGCGAACACTAAGCAATCCCAGTTCATCAGTGGGAGTCACTTAGGGATGTTGTAATATTAGCAGCATATACAGTATCTTGTGGTAAACTTATTGCATAGAATATGTTGTTGCAAGCAAGGAGAAACATTTTGTGTCTGACATACAATTTTGGAGATAACATAGTGGATAGTGGGCAACCATGGCTATCAGATTAGCTAGTGTTTTGAAACAGTCCATGATAATCAGATTCACCCCAGGACAGGCCTGAACTAACTGGCCAATAATGGGCCAAATAATAATGAGTTTTTTTTAAGTTCTTTTTTTGACCATTTTCACACTGTGAGGCATAAATAGCCATTGATATCGAGCTGAGGTGTGCAATAATGTACTTGTGAAAGGAAATAATTGGACTCATACAACTGAAGAGAACTTGAAAAAGGTCTGTGTTCTCTTTCAAAAGCGAGACAAGTCAAAGGCAAACAGAACTAAATTCAAATTCTCTTCTCTATATCTGAAAGAACAAATATATATCTTCCTAATAATGAATAGATAGCCATGAAGGAGTGTGATACTTAGTACACTTGGTATATATTGGTGTTATAGCATCCATAAAGTCTCAAGGTGTCAAGACATTAAGGCAGTGTCCCAAAGTGGGGTGCAGGGACATTAGCACAATAGGATAATGTATAAGGATAACTGTTTTGATTAGAAGCTTCACTCTCCCCACTGTTAACTCTCCATCTCTAGTATGGATAATTATGCAATTCTATATAAAATCAAAACTAATAACAAAACACAAAATCTCAGATGGGATTCCTTGGGACAAAATCTTTCCAAACTGAGCCCAGAGGTCTATTTGGGGGTCCTTGGCGTGAAAAAGTGTGGGAACCCCATACACAGGGCAAGATAAATACGATTTGAGCTAGTTAAAAACCCAAATCTCAAACTCTGCTGGTCCACCTTAAAAATGCTCAGACCGAATACAAATGACGTCACTGGGGCGCTCCGCCCACCTGAGGTGAAAGGGAAGTTGATGCAGATAGGCCAGACGGTCTTTGACAGCAAATACATATCACGTTAGCTAGCAGACTAGCCTTACATTTTCAGTCACAGTGTTTGTTCTATATCTCAAAAGACCGAATGGTGAAGAAGTAGGAGATACGTAAACATGGCACGTATCCGGGAGCATCTCTTGGCGACGCTGAAACTACGTGTGTCACTTTTCGTCTTTCTTCCTTTTCTTGTTGTCGTCTCCCTGGAAATTGGTGAAGCGAAGCGGCACAGGAGAAGTGGCACTGCTCCCACGACAGAGCAAGTGGAAGCCTACAACAAATACTACAATTATGTCGATCTAACCCGGCTTCTACAGTCCATGGCTCAGAAATATCCTCGCATCGCTAACCTGTCCAGCATAGGTCGGTCTGTGGAGGGCAGGGAGCTGTGGGTGATGCGGATCACAAAGGACCCCGACACAGACGCACCGGGGAAACCCAAATTCAAATACGTTGGGAACATGCACGGCGACGAAACTATATCCAGGCAGGTCTTGGTGTACCTTGTGGAGTACCTGCTGGGTAAGTACGGGGAAGAACCGCGCATTACCGAGTTGGTGAACAGCACGGATATTTACATCATGCCGAGCATGAACCCAGACGGCTTTGAAAAGTCCTTAGAGGGGGATTGCAATGGCGAAGCAGGGGGTCGACAAAATGCCAGAAATATTGACCTCAACAGAAGCTTTCCTGACCAGTTTGGCAAGATAAATGTCAATCAAGATTCTATTCCTGAGGTCAGGGCGGTAATCAGCTGGATCTTGGAGAAAAAGTGAGTATTTCTCTCTCTGTGTCTCTCTCAAATACACGTACACACACACACACACACACACACACACACACACACACACACACACTCTCACACATTCTCTAGAGGCCCAGCACACTTGGTCCATAGTCTCCAATTGTTTATCACGGGGTCTTGTTGTCTAGCAGCACAGGTTGGAATGCCTTCAATAAACATCAGATCCCAATCACCTTTTCAGTCACTCTGCATCTCACACTAGAGGCTTTAGAGACAGACAAACAATCCTGTCAATGAGCAACTCAGCTGGAGTTTTGGCCCTAAATCTCCTTTATAATGACCCCACGGGTAAAGAAGTGAACCTTCTAGTGAAGGGAACAGGAATCACTTTATTATGCTGGGACAGCATAATTGGAGTGGTGAGTAAGAACGCCCTTCAGTCAGAAGACACATGTTGTCCAACATTCGCCCTGCTGAAGTGTCCTTGAGCAAGACACTGGTTCCCTACCAGCTGCAGAGGTTGTCTTCTGTGTAGGGAAGCAAGCGAAAAGAGAATTTTCCTATATCGTGTATCGTCTTACATCACAATATTTCTGTGCCTGATCCCCCAACTTTTTTCGGCTGCTACTACAGTGTCCCATTGTCTCTGCAGATTTGTGCTGTCGGGGAACCTGCACGGCGGCACCGTGGTGGCCAGCTACCCCTTTGATGACTCGGCCTCCCACCAGCGGGAGGGCCACTACAGCCGCTCGGATGACGACAGCCTATTTCGCTACCTGGCCCGGGTCTACGCCCAGAACCACCCTGTGATGAAGACGGGCCAGCCCAACTGCCCCGACACCCCAGAGGAGACCTTCAAGGATGGCATCACCAACGGGGCCCAGTGGTACGACGTGCCTGGTAAGACGAGCCCTTTTCTTTCTCCTGTTTCAGTCAGTTGTCTTCTTTATTGCATTTGAAGCTCATTATTCCACCTTCTTGTGTGCAGTCATACATATTGTGGTGAAGGAGCACAAAATCTCCTGGTTTCCATGGCGATTAAGCCGGGCACGGGTTTGTTTTTGTCTTGGCGGTCATGTGGAAATTCCATCTGGGAAGTGAGGACACCCAGACAGAGTCCGTTTTGAGACCGGGTCACACAAGTGTCTTGTAAAATCGATGAAAACCAGTGGGATGGCAGCATTCAGTAGCAGCACGGACTTGATTGCGCCTGCACACTTTTTGTCACTGAGCTGAAAGACACAACAGTCTGACGTAAGAATCCTAGGCTGTGTGTTGCCATGGAGATGGCCTAGTGTAATTGGTGTGGTGTTGATTTTCTGCGTATGATGGTCTATTGTACTATAAGGGGGTGTTTTTTCCCTCGTTTCAGCGGACAATGTTCTCTCATTTTCTGGAGCTCTCTTTGCAAGTGAGTGGGGTCTAAGTTTGGATTCACTTCTGTCTTTGTTGTGGACAGCAGGCAACTGAAACTCTTGTTAAAATCTGTGTTTCTGAGTTATTCTAACCTCAGGCCAGAGCAAGAATGTCTCATTCATTGTGGGAGTGATTCCAGCGTTTGTGGCTTTGTGCAAGATAAAACTTGTTTCAGATTGTGTATTGGTTAATGCTTTGGAAAAAAATGATTACAATGTCGTCTGCACTTAATATAGCATGGCCCATAGGCTATTAGAAAACTGATTGTTCTGAATATTGCCCAATCTGGCAGAAGGCTCAGGCACAGAGAAAACAGTGATGTTTTCACCTGCCGCAGATCACATAGTAAAAAAAGGTAACTTGAACAATTTTATTTACTAAAGCTGCTTATACATATATTTTAATAGCTTTATTCCCTCACCTAAGACGCTCACTTAAAAGGTGGTGACAACATAAAGCACAGTTCATAGTTTCTGTGTCTAACTTCATATAGCCTAGCTGCATTGTTTAACTTGTTATAGACTATAGTTATAGTTTAAAAGTTTTGTGAATCCATATTGCTGCATAGTTTGGAATCGGCCGATTCTCTTTACCTGAGATTGGTAATTGGTAACGGCCCAAAAATCACGATTGGAGCGTCCTTACCATTTAACACTCAGCTTTCCTCTCAGTCAATGAAGCACTCTTGATCTAGTGCTGGGCCTGCCAGGTAAGCAGCCCTCAGGCTCAATGGGCTCTACTCATTTTGTTTGTCTGGCAAAGCCTCTAATTACAGAACGTCGTAAAGCAGTGGACAAGTTTAGCATTGCACCGCAGTCCTCCGACAGCTCACTCTGGCCTTGGATGAATCAACAGGCCCAGTGACTATTGGATTCATTCCTCAGGGCTCCTCTCTCCTACATATCCCTTACCAGCTCAGGTAAATGCAGCTTGTAGTGTTTTCCCCTCTAAATCCTCTTCATTCAGGTTCAGAAATAGGGCTACCACTGTGACTCAGGCAGTAATTTGATCAGCATGCTGTCTGCTTGTTGACTCATTGGTTTGTCAGGGGGGTTGAGAAGTGGTGAGAGGTGAGATAGGTCTAATGTTATTCTTATCTGCGTCTGGGGCTTCAAGTTACCGCCATGCCTTTCCTGTAGAGATGTGTGCTGTCGTGTCTACGTGTGTCCTGTGTGTGTGTGTGTGTGTGTGTGTGTGGGTGCCGTCGTGAATCTCGGGTAGGAAGGTGAACAGATTAATCGGCTTAATTAAACCGTATCTCTGCAGAATTGGCACCTCTTTCACTCCTACCTTACTTACCTTGCTTCTCTCTATAGTGTGCCAGATGTGTAGTGTTTATGTTTCATGATTTCAGTAGCAGCGCCAGCAACTACAGGTGCACAGGTACTATTTGTTGCTGACCAATTACAATAAATTCAGTTAAAAACTTTATTGTTCCATAAGGGAAACTTGGCTGTAGACAGGGTTTGCAATAGAAACAAATAATAAAAAGATATTATACAGTAGAATCAAAATAAAAATACAAACACAATAAAGGCATATGACTTAAAAACACAAAGCACATAACAAATATATCTATATCTATATACAATATATATCATACAGGGAAACATCATTTGGTAAGACCAGACAGGGAGTCAACAGCTCAATATAGTGCGATAAAAATCATCAGTTCAAAATGCAAGTTCTTACACAGGCATAGTCGTTACATCATTTCCTTTACAAATTAAGCAACCCGATAGCAGTGTATGAAATATGAGTTCCTGGTTCTTTCAGTATGTCTGCTTAATTCTGAGTCCTTGCTGTTAGTAAGTGGCAGTATGAGCCCTGATTGTTTGCACCAGCTGTTTGGGGGGGGAAATCTACAGCCTATTAGCAAATATGGTTAATTTTTTAATACCTAAGCTTAAGTGTTAATTTAATTAAATAGCATCCTCTCATCTAATTTTGTAATGTAGTTAATTTGATTGATGTCTATAATTTCAGGTTTCTCAAATAGAACTAGCATTTATTTCTATTGTAGGCTACCTGAAGCCTGGTATTGATATCTGTTCACCACCAGCAGGAACTACTTCCTGTATGGAGGCGGTAAATCATTACCAAAACCTTCAGCACACAGACTCTTTAAGCAACAGTCTCATAATGGCTTAGGTTAGCTTGAGTTTGCTTGTATTGATCTATGTCTAGGTCTTAACCCTCATAATGTCCTGGTCAGAAACAAGGAAATGGAAGCACACTGACTAGAGAAAGAACTAGAGTGAAAAGGCTATTTTAGCTGGCAACCACAATGACAAAAGTCAGGCTATTACGTAAGTTAAGTGGCTGCCTTAGTTAGTCACCCATAAATTAAGGTACTCAGAAGCAGCGATGTCTGTGTCTCAAGATAGACAGTAAGAAGTGCACAACAGTTTAATAGACAGTGCTCGTATCTGTCAGGAACGCTCATTGGACATGTCTAAATGGACGAGCTGGCATTGCTAAAACTAGGTTAATGGCAGATGATGGAAATGGTCAGGGGGTTCTTTGCCAAATTGTTTTAAAAATAATGCGTGGTCCGGGCAAATAACCATGGAGGCAGCTAACGGGAAAAGCCCCAAGCCCTGATGACGGGAGTTAAAAATCTAGCTTAAATGTCATCCTGAGGCACGAAGGAGTCAAGGTATTTTGCTGTATGGCAGTGAGGGCTTGAGAGAATGATTCTGCAAAACAACTCTGACTCATGATCTTTTGACATAGCCTGGCCTAGGAGGTTGTCCTTTCTCCATTTTGCTCTAGCTGCGGTTAAACTCTATTTTAGTTCATGTAACCTAAATGACAAGTAGGGCACTCCAATCTCTAATGGAGTTTGCCCTGCAGGGTGTTTTTTCTCAAGCTTCTTGCTTGGTTTTAAGCATATGCTATGACTGTTTTGTTTTGGTGGTTGTTACATGTAGCTCTTCTGTTAGATGTTTATGGGTCAGTCAGTTGTTGGATAGTTGGTTGCGGTATGTCTCGAAAGCCAATACACATCACTGTATCTGTAGACACACAAGAGAACAAGGTCCAGAATGAAAAGCCAACTCTATTGAACTGTTTATTTGAGAGCGGTGGAATTGCCCCCGAATGTCGCTCAGACCTCTGACAATCATTCTTCAATGCTAGTTAATTGTCAATCATTGACAGTAATGTGAAAATAATCAGTTCTTTAAAAATGTCTTCATAAATTCTCACTCCACATTGTCTGATTGTCTTTTTATGTGCTATACCACTAAATCCCTATGGTTATCATGGGTGAAAATACTTTTTCTTTTTTTAATGTCTCATCCTCTGTCTCATTCAGCGTTCCCTGTGGCTTGCGCAGCGCGATG
The DNA here is from genome assembly GCF_048128805.1 of Centroberyx gerrardi. Classification (NCBI taxonomy): domain Eukaryota; kingdom Metazoa; phylum Chordata; class Actinopteri; order Beryciformes; family Berycidae; genus Centroberyx; species Centroberyx gerrardi. Next base: position 17,635,095 of record NC_136002.1, on the reverse strand, counting down.
CTCGTTAGCAAGTTCAGCTGCTAGCATTGAACTTGGCTGTGGTGCCAGGCTCTGGCCAGCGGTTTCCTCTAAGCTCAGGGTGTGTCTAACTGGATCCGGCCTGTAGAGAGGATATTTAGAGTTGGGGCTGCCGTTTTCCATCTGTCTGTGGAGGATGTTTGCTTTAAGGCACTGTAGACAATGGTACCTGATTCAACAAGTTAAACTACCCTAAGCAGCCCTGCTCAATGAGACTCATAAGATCTTGTGGCTGGATAAAAAGATGAAGTTGAGGTTAAACTTGTCTGTGATGTCGGTTGCTTGCAAGTATAGATTTGTGCGTATTAATATGTTATTTTTGGGAGGGATAAGTGGTTGGTTTGCCTGACATAGCACTCTGCTGTTTCTAGTGCCACCACAGGGGGTAAAGCCCCTAGTGAGCCACCCTGCCACATCTCTACAGACCACCCCAATTCAAAACAAGCTCAGAGGGCATGATCCCTTAATACCCTAGTGTGATGTGTTTTACCACCAGCTTATCACTGCTGGACTAGTCTGGGGCTTGAACGCCCCCTCTATTAGCAGTTGTTTAAACTAGTTTAAACAAGTGTTACTATTGTCAAGAGGAAAATCCCTTGCATACATACAAGAATTTTGAAGTTTAGTTGTGGCTTGTAATGGGTACGGTAATGAAATGGTTGGATAATTCTAGATATATTCTGTTTGGACTTAAATAAAATGTGAGATGAACAAAAGACTCTCAAACACTAGAGCCAGTCAGCTCCACTGTAACATAGGTCAGGCATTTGAGAATTGAGCAAGTCATCTAAAATTGCCGTTCCCAGTCTCCAGATTCAGCTGGCAGGCAGTCAGTCACCCTCACCAAGTTTCAGACAGCTGAACAGCTGTGTGCTCAGGCGTGTCCTGGAATGACACAGAAGAACTTGTGTTTGTGTTCTACATGCTGGTACCTACCTGCACTCTGTGCCAAAAGCGTGTACCCGCATCAAAGCCTGTGGATTAAAGCTGCCTTAATAATGGAGATGGCTTTTCTCCCTAGCTGGTAAACGATTATAGCCAGAAATGGCGGGTACATGGTATTTTTTACTGCAAGGTCCTTTCCTCCCGATGTTGCTCTGTCAAATGGCTTTTCAGGAAGACCCCTTCATTTTGTGCTATATCTGTAGCATCCACTTCACTGATAGTCTCTGTGCAGCAGTGATTCGATCAAGCTGAATGTGCTTTGTTGTGTCTTTGCCATGCATCACCTAGCTGTTGTCACAGGTAATAGTCAAATTCTGTATTCTAAGACAAGCTTTTTCTAATCTCTCTGGCTGTGATTGTATATGTAATTAGGGCTGGGTATCGTTCAAAAATGTTCGGTACCGGTACCGATACCGATACCTTGACTTCGATACCGGTTCCTGAACGATACTTTTTTCGGTACTTTACTCTCTCTGTAATAACAAAAATGTAATTTCAGTTGTAAAAAATAAGTCCAAACTTCTCAATTTCAACATTGTTATTTATTTAGAACATTGTTATTTATTTAGAACATTTTACACACCACACAAAATAAAACTCACTGTGACACGAGGGCGGGTTGAGAGTGGGACAGGGTGACCTGTCAATGAAAGCAAGAGTGTAAACAACACGACTCACGAGCTGATGATAATGATAACGCTAGTAAAAATGCTAAGCTAACGTCAGCCAAGACAATGAAAAAAGCCCAGTTATCTCCAACAACAACTTATCCAACTAGCTAATTAATTACCTGAACATGTCGATGAAGTTGTCGATGCCTCACTAAGTTTCGTCGTCCATGGAGGGTTCAACTTCTCCGGCACTGGCTGCAGGCTAACGTTAGCTGCGGCTGCTGCGGGGGACTTGGCTTTCAGGCTATCAAATACGGTAGGCTACACTCGTCAGCTTTTAGAAATATTTTGTGTTTGACCAGGTGTTTCCTCAGGTTAGACGTGTTGCCATGGCCAGCTTTGCATTTTGCATACAAATATTGCAGCGAGCGTTGTCTGCGTCAAGTTTTGAAAAGTGTAACCACACTTGGGACCGCTTTCGGCTCGCCATTGCCCTGACAACAAGCAGCAAGCTGCAGGGGGGACGTAATCTCGCTCTCGTAGTCTCGCTCTCTCCCTTTCTCTCTACTCTCTCATCCAGACGCGCTCTCAGGTACCGAAATTTGGCACCGATTGATTTTACGTGAATCGGTACTCGGTAGTACCGACGTAATCGGTCGGTGCCATAAAAGTATCGAAGTTCGGTACCCAGCCCTATATGTAATTGTTGTGCATTTGAGACTTGAGGTAGGAGGCAGATGGCTTTGCTTGAGTTATTTGTTGGTTGTGAATGTTTGGTGTGTGTGCCCCCGCATAGGCGTACACTGTGTTAAGGCTTTATATTTGACCATATGTAGGGAAGCGGCAAATGGACTTGGCTTCCTTTCTTTGTTGCTGCGTGTGTGTGCAGCAAGAGGCATTGAGGCTGGTAATGCCTGGTGGCTGTTTTATTGAGTTCCTGTGGCCACCCAGCGGGCAGCCATGGCAACTCTCCAGCCAGGGGGCCTCTGGCAGCCTGCTCTCAGTCCAATGGGAAGGCAAGCCTGCCCGTCTGCCCGCCTGCCTGCCTGCCTGCCTGCCTGCCTGCCTGCCTGCCCGCCTGCCTGTCTGTCTAACTGGAGAGCCAGGCTGGCTGGCAAGCTGCTGATGGCTTGGTGCCACAGCAAACAGCATCCTTCAGCAGGAGCCTTGGAGAGAGAGAGACAGGCCACGGCCTTCCCAGACAGAGGTCCCTTCTGTACTAATCAGCACCTGGCACCAGTGGGGGCCAGAATTTAAGGAAGTTGAGCTAAATTGACTAGACTAGATTTTATGAATGTTGTTTTATGTGTGCTGTGTTGCACACATCAGTTGAATTACTGATTTTAGTTGTGCCCTTCTCTTTTATATTGTCATCAAAGAAGAGTGTGCTGTTTCTAACATGCTCGGTTTGTTATTTTGCTGACTTGTTATCCAGGAGGGATGCAGGACTACAACTACCTCCATGGAAACTGTCTGGAAATCACCATGGAGCTGAGCTGCTGCAAATATCCTCCTGCCTCCCAGCTCCATAAGGAATGGGATCTGAACAGGGAGTCACTGCTGGCCTACATGGAAAAGGTAGGGCTTAAACTGACGGAGGAGCAAATGATACATCTGCATTCATTAATACAATACACCTTCTGTTCTTCAAGGTTGTTTAAAGGGTGAATGCCCATAATCCAAACTAATCTTTTCAGTAAAGATTTTGTTGCACAGACATAGCTGCCAACATTGTAGTTTTGTGATACCCATGGCATGCCATCACTCTGTTTCTGCAAGATGTCCTTGGTTTTTACAGTATTGTCCTCTCTCAGGTCCATATAGGTGTGCGTGGCTATGTGACAGAGGCCATCAATGGCACTGCTCTCCCCAATGTCAGCATTGTGGTGGCGGGCATCAACCACAACCTGACCACAGGCCAGTATGGGGACTACTACCGCCTCCTGCTCCCTGGCATATACAACATCTCAGCCATGGTGCCAGGGTGAGTAATAATTATAATGATAATAAACTTTGTTTGTTTGTTTTTCAAAAATAGTTTACAAAGCATTAAAGGACAAAACATAAAAATGGGTCAACAATAGTCAATAATAAATCCAAACAAAGAATCAAGAATCTAAGAATTATTACAGAAAGCAATTATATAAAAAGGGGTTTTAAGTAGAGACAGAACTGATTTATTTAGCCTTAGCTCCTTGGGCAGGTTGCTCCATAGTATAGGTGCCCTAATGGAGAATGTTTGGTATTCTTTGAGGTTTTAACTCTTTTAACTCCTTATGAGGCAAGCTGCACCATGAGGTCCTCAGGAGCTCTTCTGTCTGTTCTACAGTCTAGACCAGTGGTTTTCAGTCCTGGTCCTTGGTCCTCGGTTTTCTTACTAGTCATCTAATCACAGACTTTTTTTTTTTTACACCTAGGATGCAAGGTGAGTGCACCTACCTGGTAGGATAGAAATGCGCAGAATAAGATGTGGCCTTTAGGTAGCTTTGATTTTTAACCTTTTTGTAAGGTGCAATAGTATCAAGAATGATAAAGCAGGTGTTGTTGAAAAGATGAACCAAAGAACTAATGCATTTTTGTAGGAGAACATCAGAGGCAGTAATAGTGCAAGGTGATGACAGGAAAGCCTGAGAAAACGTACTTGCAGAGTGAGAGTTTGGAATGTGTGTCAATCTGTCTGTTGAATATTGAAAGTAATGGCTGTATGGTCAGACAGACAAAAAGCCCATACGTTCTTCATTGTGCAGGATGAATGCATGGGAGAACACCAAGTCAAGGGTGTGCCCTCTTGTATGAGTGGGCCCCAAAACAGACTGATTAAGATTAAAAGATTCAGTAAGATTCATAAACTCAGAAGGAAGTACATTTGTGGGGCAACACAAATCAATATAAAAATCTCCAAGTAATAACACTCTGTCATACTTACATACTCTGTCAAGCATAATGACTGGCAGGAGTTCAGTGAATTCTTGAATAAAATTGTCCTTCAGGTTGGGAGGGCCAAAACTAAAACACACAGCAGAGGTCAAACAAATTCAAATTATGTCAAACAAATTGAGGCCTGGGGTGTTGCCTCAATCAATGGGGCAGAGTCTTCATGCCCCAGCCATGTTTGTCCACAAGTTCTGCACTAAAGGAGCATTATTTTCTTCTTCTTTGGTTACTGAAGTGAACGAAAACATGTTTCACAAGTTCAGTGTTGAGGAACCTCCTGCTAGAGAGGTACATTTGAAACTACATTGATGAGGTTTATGTCATGGCTTCAGTGTCATTTAAGTCTGGGACTTCCTGGTTGATTTTAAGGTGGAATTGAACAACCCTCAAGAATGCATTTCTTTTGTCCACAGGTACACATCAATGATGGTCCACGATGTCCAAGTCATGGAAGGTAAAGCCACAGAAGTGAACTTCACCCTGGCACCTGTGGTCAGTGAGCCCTCAGGTAGCATTACAGAGCCCACGTCCTCCATGCCACCCGCCACCACTACAACCACCCCTGTATCTACCACCGCCACCAGCTCCCCTAACCCCACCCAGAACAGGGTGGTGCTTCCTGAGGGAAACAAGAGCAGCTCTCCCTTGTCCCCACTGCTGCAGCAGCCTATCCAGCCCCAGGAGTTCCGCCACCACAACTACGCAGACATGGAGCTCTTCTTCCGCAAGTACAGCAGCGAGTTCCCCTCCATCGCCCACCGCTACTCTATTGGCCACTCCGTGGAAGGTCATGAGCTCTATGTCATGGTCATCTCAGACAACCCCAAGGTCCACGAGCAAGGTATGTCCTGGAACTGGGACGGTTCTTTAAGGGAGTCATTAACGGATAGTTGCTGTTTTTTCATCTGATGTTCAGATTGCTCTTAAGCCTGAGTAGTCATAAATAAATGAAACTGGATTTGATTTTTTTCAAACCATGCACTCCTGTTTTACCTGGCTATTAGAGTACTCTCATTCACAGTAAAATACATTTTACCTAGATACTGCAGACTGAATATTTAATGACAAATAGCTTTAATGTTTGGTTCTAATGGAGAAGACTGAGTGTGAAGATTTTTCAGTGTGAGAAGATTGTGCTTGCTGGCTCTCTTGTTCAGTTAGCTCATTTGTTCAATGTCATCACTGAATTTTGTGCCATGAAAGACTATCTATGATGCAGATTTTAAATGATCTGAATGGAAATGTGTGCAATCTAGCACCCTCTACACTTTTGTTTTCACTCTGTCCATGTCTCTGTCTTGTCTCCCTCTCTTTCCACGCCAGGCGAGCCAGAGTTTAAGTATGTGGGCAACATGCACGGCAATGAGGTGGTGGGCCGCGAGTTATTGCTCAACCTCATCGAGTACCTGTGCCGTAACTATGGCACTGATCCTGAGGTCACACAGTTGGTCAACAACACACGCATCCATATCATGCCTTCCATGAACCCTGATGGCTATGAGGTAGCCAAGGAAGGTAAGGGGAAGGGAGGGGACACACACAAACACACACACACACACACAAGTGCACACACACACACACACACACTATGAAGTTCCTAGACAGACACTATTCTCGAGAAACACTATCTGCAAAACCTACCATGTGTCAGACCAAATCAAATCTGACCAAACTTCTAAGATTACACCAAGAATTTACTGAGACGTACATTGGAGACAAAGGAGTTGGAGACATGGAGCGTAGGTGCCTCTTGAGTATTGTGAAAGTGAATTTCCTCTTGGAGAACAATCAAGTATCTGTGTATCTATCTATGTACTTGTTCATTTCTTTACACGTTACAGGATATCACAGCTTTGATAGTTATCTCCTTAGAAACACCTGTTTGTCTGCATGCCAGTTTTGTAAAAATAGCCTAACCCCAGTCTCAGTAACAGAATTATCAAATGACAACCAGCCTCAAGAATGGTTCACCTAGCTTGCCAACTGGACAATAGTGGGAATTACATGTAGCAAACACTGACAAATTAGGAATCTCCTTTCATAATTCACTTGGGGATCAAACAAAACAAAAATACTTCCACCTTGGGTTTTAACAAACAAAATAAGCACATTGCTGGAAAGGTTTATATAGCCTCCACGCACCAAATCTCCCCCCCCCCCCCAACCCCCCCAAAAAAACAACCCAAAAAAACATAGTTTTTTAAATAAATTAATTCCAACATTTTATTTGTAAGGCATAATTAGAAATTGAATGCAAAGACTTGAAATTGAATGTGGTTATTATTGAATTTAAATTTAATTAAAATTTTCAAATTCACTTCTCATTTCAAATGCTGTTGATGTAAGAGAAAACCTTCACAAAGCACTTCCTCCTCCTGACATATTTTAGCTGATACCTTCTGCTGATAGGTAACAGGAAATACACAGGAAGTGGAGCAAAGGCTACATATTTAAGGTGGAACAGGGCAATTACCACACTTCTCTAATGTATTTTGTTACTGTATTATATACATTGTTGGTCTAGAATATGTTGTGGTTACGGATACACTGTGTGTGATTAGTCATCAATAGTCGTATTCTTTCCTCACAGGTGATGCAAAGGGCTACAGAGGACGCAACAACAGCAACAATTTTGACCTGAACCGCAACTTCCCCGACCAGTTTGCCACCATCACAGAGCCCAGGCAGCCGGAGACTATAGCTGTGATGCACTGGCTGAAAAGCAACCCCTTCGTCCTGTCAGCCAACCTCCATGGAGGCACGGTCTTACTTTGAGCTTCTGGGACCTAAAATTATACTCTTTCAGTGCTAGGATAAAAGCACTGTTGGTTTTTGTGTTTACCTTTGGTATTGATACCCTGATAATGCTATTTACTTGTTAGATTATATTGTTATTGGGATAAAGTTTGCTTGTTTTGTGTATTTGTTTATGGCTATATCTTGATGTCAAGCAGTTATACATAATGATGATCGTTAAATTTGACCACAAATTCATACGTTTTTTTCAAGATAGACATTATTGAAGGTTATTTGATTAACTGTGTAATCCTGTTCCCTGGGAACCCCCCTGTCTGCCCTGTCTTGTTGAACTCAGGTTCCTTGGTGGTCAACTACCCCTACGATGATGACAAACAGGGCATCACACAGTACAGCATATCCCCTGACGACAAGGTCTTTCAGCAGGTGGCTCGAGCCTACTCACAGGTAATAGGACACTGTGCCGCTGTTGGGTTTGTTTCAGGCTGGGATATTGCCTGCTTGTGGTGTTATGGTATTATTAGTCTTGTGTATTTATTTAGTCTTGTTTATCTAAAACAAAATAGTTTTAGAGAGTTTATAGAGTTAGAGAGCTGATGTAAGATACAGGCTTGTTATGAAATCTGTGGAGAGTCAAGATTTGGAGACTTTGCTGGAACAATTGCTCATTGTTGACTTCTCTCTTGCTTATGTGTGTGTGTGTGTGTGTGTGTGTGTGTGTGTGCGCGCGCGCGTGCACAGGAGAATCCTCTGATGCACAATGGGCACCCTTGTGAGGACCTGTACCCAGATGAGTACTTTGAGGATGGCATCACCAATGGCGCCAACTGGTACAATGTTCCCGGTATGCCTGCGTCTTTCAGCCAAAACAAGGCACTGTGGGAAACGCATCTCTGATTACAGAGACTTCAAAATCTCTCTCCCCTGTTGCTCATTATAATCATTATGCCACAGGTGTTTATCCAAAGCACACATTTATAATTTATTTGGCCTTTAAAAGTTGTTTATACATAGAAAATAAAATTTGCTAACACTGTATGTTTATCTATAGGGCATTACAAGGACACTAATACTGTGCTTATAAGAACATATAATTCTCACTGATGCATTATATCAACATTCATAGATTGAACTAATAATGAATTATAAATACAAAAGTATTATGAATGTTTATGACTAGTTATCTATCAGATGTTGTTGGACAAGTACAATTATTATAACTTGTAACTTTAATAAGTCTCCTTATGCTACAAATACAGAACAAAGTATTATAAGTGCTGATAGTATAAAATGATCCATGCAGCATCATAAGTTGTCTGTATTAACGCAAGTGAAATAAATAAACCATGCAACATTAGAAAGTACTATTGTAAGCTTTAGGTAGAGTGGCATGCCTTCTAATGCATCCAAAATAAACCAAGAAGAATCACAAGTTATAATGTGGAGTGATCTTAGTGATCTTAGATCTTAAAACATGCAACATGAACATTCCTTTACAGCCTCAAAATAAACAGAAGATTGATGTTTACCTTTCATATACAAGTTTAGTCAGTTGATTTGACTGTGAAAAGTGTATTCAGTGCAATGAATGAAAACATTAAACTAAGGTTTTACTAGTGTTAACGGTGTTTCAGTGGGGGGCTCGATATTAATTATGAACTGGGGTTTTAAAGCTAATCTGCTAATCTTTAAAGTTTATCCTGAAATAAAATAAACTGTTTGGCACAGAGTAACAAAGAGTTATTTGCTCTCCAGGCGGCATGCAGGACTGGAACTACTTGAACACCAACTGCTTTGAGGTGACCATCGAACTAGGCTGTGTGAAGTACCCCCTTGCCAAGGACCTGCCCACATACTGGGAGCAAAACCGACGGGCCTTGCTCCAGTTTATACACCAGGTAATAAAAACACTTTCAGTCCTTCCACTGAACTTTTTACTCACTTTTTCCATCCACTCGATCACCTTTTTGCTCACATGCTCTGTTGCTCACTCACTCTCATTCAGTCAATCATTTTCTTTCTCTCTTTCCTCCTCCAGGTCCACAATGGAGTGAAGGGCACAGTAACTGACATTAAGGATGGAACAGCCATCCCCAACGCCATCATCAGCGTGGAGGAGATAGAGCACAACATCACCACGGCCGATACTGGAGACTACTGGAGACTGCTGGTTCCTGGGACCTACGTCCTCACTGCCTCTGCCCAGGGGTAAGAACCAGATGTCAGAAGGAAGAACTGGGGAACAAACAAATGGAGTATTTACTAGATGAGGAGTATTGGTTCACAGAAATCTATTAATTTGTGACTGTATGTGTTGGTATGCACCCCCGTTGTCAGGGGCATTAACTTTCAGTAACTCCTCTGTTCTCCAGATACATGCCTGTGAAGATCTATGCCACAGTTCCAAAGGAGGGAATGGAGGTGGTGGACTTCAAACTGACACGTGTCCACTCTGAGCCTAAAGGTCAGACTCCCAAGGGCCCCCCAGCCACACAGGACCCATCGGAGGAAGAGTTCCAGAGCTTCATCAAGGGACTGTCCCTGGCCGAGGGCCTGGAGCAGCTGGTCAGCAGCACAGACACAGAGAACAGCTTCCGCTACCGGCGCTACAAGGAGCTGGCCGAGTTCCTCAGAGGCCTCACCCTCAACTTCCCCAAGATCACCTCCCTGCGCAGGTAGGCTGAGCTTATCTTCTCAGTAGCCTAGCCTTCAAATAATCCAACATCACCTTCCCACCTTGTACAGGGACTTTGATGTCAGACATCCTACTTCTAACCCTCATTTGAGAGCATTTGAAATCAGTTCTGTGAATAGCTGTGACTCTGCCACCACAACCAGTCAGCCCAGATTGGTGGAAGTATGAGCAATTATGAATAATTCTGGGGAGTGGTTTCAAATAATGGGGCAGAGACTCACTCAGCCAGGTTTCAGCTATCATAAAAAGTCTCGTGAGCTACAGGTCATGAAGTTTGACAGACAAAGGACTTATTTGGCAGAGACCTTGTCTTTAGCAATGTAGAGTTGACAGAACTATTAGTGGTAGCAGTTTTAAGTGCTGGTAAACAAGGAATTTGATTGAAATTATTTCTATTGACAGCAAGTGATCTAGACATAGAATGTAGTAGTCAAAAATCAAAAAGTCTCTGATTTAGCTGATACCAGAAGTTAACCATTCTTCATACTTCTTTTTCTACCCTGTCATGCAGCTTCATACATATTCTTCAAGGCTTCTTCAGCAGGATTTGTCCTGGCTTTTATGTTTATTCTGTGTTTCACAGCTGATTCTAGTATTGCTGACTTAAATTCTGGTTCCATCTCTCTGGTGTCCAGTTTGGGCCAAAGTGTGGAGTTTCGAACCATTTGGGCTCTGGAAATCTCCAACAAACCAGAGGAGGCTGAACCGTCTGAGCCCAAGATCCGCTTCGTAGCAGGGGTCCATGGCAACGCCCCCGTGGGCACGGAGCTACTGCTGGAGTTTGCCGCCTTCCTGTGTATCAACTATGGCAAGAACCCAGCCATCACTAGGGTGAGTCCTCAGGCCCCTCAGGAAAAAAGGTGGTGTACCACTGCCATGGGACACTCACTTCAACATGGTAACTACAGGATTCAGTCAGTTGAATTGCATGTATTGAGAAGAAAATACCAGTGACGTGTGCAATTCTATAATATTATTGTAGCATCACTCACCACATACTTTGTTCTCTGTGTGCCTGTTTGGTAGACTGGGCTGTTTGAAAGACTGGGTTTTAGATAAATTTGTCAACTGTGTCCAGTGTGTGTCAACTTCTAACACAAAAATCAGGTGTAAAATTCTTTGTTCATAGATTCAAACAAGTTGTGAAATAGGAATAGGTTGAATCTGTTAATTTTGTCTCGATAGCAAAGTACCAAACTTCGCACACATTGATTTCAGTCTGCCTTTGCGTGTCCTTTAATGTGAAATGATCTCAGTGAATATCCCAAGGTTCAGCTGTCTCTAATCGCTCGTCCCCCACCTCCCCTCCCTGTCAGCTGATCAATGAGACCCGGATCGTCATCTTGCCCTCCATCAACCCGGACGGACGGGAGCTGGCTAAGGAGAAGCAGTGCACCTCCACCCTGGGCATGACCAATGCTCATGGCAAGGACCTGGACACAGACTTCTTTGGTTAGTTGCTTAGGGGTGTGTGTGTGTGTGTTTGTGTGTGCGAGAGAGACAGAGAGAGAGAAATAAACCACTTTGTATGTATCCAAACTACTATTTTTAAAGATTTGTCTGAAATGTTGCAAATGTAATTTCTTGCACTTAACGTACATGTGCCACGAATGCAAAGCATGTTTGTATCCATTTTCCCATGCTCTGACTGTGCCCACTCTCTATTTTTTCCTTTTTTTAGGCAATGCATCACAGCGTGTGGTGGAGGCCCAGCCGGAGACCAGGGCGGTGATGGATCTGATCCTAGAGAAAGGCTACACTCTGTCTGTAGCCCTCGATGGAGGCTCCCTTCTGGCCACCTACCCCTACGACAAGCCTGTCCAGCCTGGTAACACCACTGGGCAGAAAACCGCTTAATGTTTGACTACTTTTCAAGTTTGCAAGACCCAATACCTTTGTTGATATTCACTTTGTTTGATTTTAGTTCCTGTAGTTCTCCCATCTTTTTTTTTTTTTACATTAAATGTTTGGAAATGTAGTGGCAGCACTAATGCACTATTTCTCACAGACAATAGGCTGATAATGGCATAATTGCTATTATTTACCTTTATTTTTAATGATGTAGCCAGTTGACAAGCTCTTCATTTGTAGTGACAAACCTAACAAGGATACTTAATAGCAAGAGCAGGACTAACGATGAATATTGAGTGTTGCTTAACATCACTAAACAGCACTGAATTTGAATGTCATTTTTTTTCCAGTTGAAAATGAGGGCACTCTGAAGTACTTGGCTAACGTTTATGCCAGCAACCACGCCAAGATGCACCTCGGGGTCACTGGATGTCCAAATAATGGGCAGAGTACGTAATATAAGCACTACAAAAAATTGCCATTGTTACACTGGTACTGAATGCCGGTCATAAAATAATGAGATGATGGAAATGGTAGCTGATTGAATGTCTCTCACTCAGTGGGCAACATCCCAGATGGAGTTCTCAGGGCAGCAGAGAGACAGAGTCACATGGGTAGCATGAAGGTGAGTCTCTTCACCCCAATTTGTCCCGGATTACTCAATTATCACGTAAACAGGTCTTAAAGAATGTTGTACTTTTACATTTATGTAAGATTATGAACAGTCCACTGAGATTGAAGAGGATCACTGTGTGCTCTCTTGGCACATGCTTATGGTCAAGGCACAGAGTGACAGTGCAGTGAAGTTTAGCCCCTGAAACCAGAACATTTGCCTTGTTTATGATATGGCAGAGTCAGAAGTGGGCATCTCTCCCAGCAGTATGTGCATGTGTCTGTCTGTGTATCCTTCCAGGACTTCAGTGTGGACTTTGGCCACTGTCCAGAGATCACAGTGTATACTGGCTGCTGTCTGTTCCCCCCTGCTGAGCAGCTGGCCACACTGTGGGCAGAGAACAAGAAGCCTCTCCTCAGCATGCTGGTGGAGGTACGCTGCAAGCTTTTATTATGGAGGTCACAGCATGGGGAAGTTTAGTGGGCTGGTTTAACATAGCTAAGTATAGGTTTTTGAACAGTTGATGGCTTGTCAGTGGAATGGCTGGTGCACCACGGTAAATCATCAATTATAAGGCCATTTTTAAATCTCATATTGGAGCATTTAATTTTAGAGTGCAGGCTCTAGTTTAAAATAATCACAGTATTTATATAAGACGAAGAAAATGCAATAAAATAACTTTGTTCCCCAAATCACATTTAATACGCATGATCACAATATCTAGCAAAATAATATAACTTTACCCATAATCGTGCAGCACTAATGTTTCTCCACTTGTACCCCCTTCCAGGTTCATAAAGGAGTGCGAGGCGTGGTGAGGGACAAGAGCGGGAAGCCCATAGTGGGTGCCATGATTGTGCTGAACGGGGGGGTGAGGGTCTTCACCGCAGAAGGTGGCTACTTCCATGCGCTGCTAGCTCCTGGCAACCACAACATTGAAGCTGTTGCCGATGGCTACCAACAGCAACGGCAGGAGGTACGCAATTATGTGCATACCATGTATTGCATACCATGTGTTATGCACACTAAACTCCTGTGCCAATGGAACGTCCCAGTGCAGTGTTTCCCCAATCCAGTCCTGCAAGTTTTTGTCTAGCTCTGCTCTTGCAAACCTGACCCAATTATGGGGTAAATGCTGATTGGTTGAGCGGTGGAAACAGATCTACCCTAGCATGAATGTGTGTAGCCCTTGATTAGATCAGGTGTGCAAGAGTGAAGTTGGAACAAATACTTGCCGGAGGGGGGAACTTGAGGACTGGTTTGGGAAACACTGTACTACTGCCGCCACAATAAATTCTTGATAGGATAGAAAGAGGATTAACTCAATAGCACTCAAACCCATCCAGATTATTTAATATTGGGGAAAACGAGAGGCTTACAAGGTCTGGTTTTGAGTCAGTATTTTGTTTTATGTGATAGAAAGCAGAACTCAACTGCGCCCTGTTGGCAGCCGTATGCACTCCATTGTACAGGTGGCGATCATGCACACACATACACATATATACATATTCAGTAGTTTACAGGCTGGCAAACAAAGAACAAGATGGACAGAGTACTGTGGACTCAGGTTGGGCGGATACAAACTGCTTTTAAAAGAACAGTGATTACTGATTTGCACTACATGAGTCTCCCATAAATTATTCTTGACTTTTTTTTTTTGTTAAACTGTTTATAAAAAGGAACTTTTACAGCAAAACCTTAATGTCTAAACATTTTGACACTGATTTGTTCAACAAGCATTTGACACAAATTGGGCTGCTACATGGTAAGGAGAAACAAAAGTTGCCTAAGTGAAATATCATAAACATAAGTAAACATAGCAGGGTCTTGTCATAAAACGTCTTTGGAGGAATGGCACAATGGTTCCCCCTTACTGTCTACGTCTATATAGGGTGTGTGGCGGAGCACACAAAATCTCTCCACTACCTCCAGCTTTCCATTTGGCTGCTGTGTAATTTGCAGCGTAGGGTAGGCCAGCTCTTCAAATAGGCGCTCTTTGATGGTACAACCCAGCTCCAGGCTGTAGGCTGCGAGTTTCCCGCAGGGAGTGAAGAGCAGGGGATCCACCACTGAATGATATGTGTGCTGGTACTCCGGCACTGTGTAGCCATGGATCATCAGAGGTCCTGGCTGATTAGTCGGCCCACTGATGGAGCCTTTTTCCTGGGAAGCGAGGGGCTCATCGCTGTGGGAAGGATGGAGGTCAGGAAGAACGGCGGCATTCCTTGTGTACCTGTCGTCCAGGGGCTTCTGGGGTTCCTCTTCACGCTGCTCAGGCTCCGGGTCCAGATCATGTGTTGAGGCCCACATGTCAGTCCTCTCCTTAATACTCTCCCCGTATTTCTTAGGACATCGAATACTCCGCCGTAGGCCATAGGGACGCATCTCATGTCTCTGGAAATTAAATTAATATCACTTACAATGATCTGTAGAGGACTATGTAGGTTCCTCTGTTTCTCTTGATTTAATAAAAGTAACATGAGATATTGATAATGCAAAAAAATTGAAGCGGTGCACTTACTGTTTGGCAACACTGTCTTGGCTGTGTGGGCAGATGACCACCATCATTCAATCACGTCTGAAACCTCATGGTTTGAACTCCTGGATCCCTGACCTCTATTAGGTCTAGTTTCCCCTTTTGCTTTTACACTACGCTTTACTAATGGCAGTGAATTAATAACTGAGGGATTATCCACTTTACAGGTTACAGAGATACAACAAATTACACAAAAGTAAATTCTGGGATTTTGTTAATTTACTCTACCTCTCAAAATAAAGGTAAGAAATTAAAGAAACTAATTTTCATGAGCCAGTCCTAAGATCCTATCTCAGACATACAAGAAACCTGGTCTGGACCACACTAAGCAGACACACCTGCAAACAATGAGGCTTGTTAACCAGGTGATTAACAACCAAGCATCTGTAGGAAGCAGCAACTGATAGCTAACAGCCTGTTATTCCTCCTTGGAGAGACAGCTAGGATTGATAATAGGATAGAGTTTGGTATTTTTCTGTTTTTGGTGACATTTTGAGTTTCCCCTTTCAGAGTGGTTTGAGGTGCATCTTTGTGGGAAAATCTTTTTATAGATACCTATTTTTTTTATCATTGAACATTATTTCATTTTTGCCTGAATGCATATAATAATAATAATAATAATAATAATAATAATAATAATAATAATAAGATATCTCCTTGTTCATGCCAGCAACCCAGTGGCACAGCAACTATTTGTCGAATTGTGGAAAAAAGTACTGTAAATACTATTGTGATTAACAATGCTACATACTATAGTTTAGTCTCATAGGCTCCTATACCCTAAAACAGACATATTACTCCTGACTGCACAAAGTGACAGTACCCAGGGCAATGCTCACACATTTTCTGTTTGATAACTGTTAGAGCTACAGTGAGATAACGCTCATTTGTAAGGGAAACTTCATACAATCCACCAAATCTCTCTAATTTATTGTCAGGAGCTCCAGTGTTTTTACCCTTGATGGCATTAGATTAGAGCCTTGGTTCAAGTGCTAGGAGAGAGTTGATCATGTTTGCAAATGTTGCAAACTTCAACTTCATGTTGGAACAGCACTTTAACCTCTGATCTAGTTCTGAGCTCTTATTCTTTAGTCATTCCTGTTAGCAGTGGTTAAATGCTTAAGACAATAATAAACAAATCTAATTCCAAAACAGAGATTCTGCTGTTCGACATAGAATCCCCTATGACTCACAGGAATTGTTGATGTTAAATCATCATCCCCACATTAATGAAATTTGAAGTGGAACAAAGTGTAATTGTACAGTTGAGAGAGACTGAAAGGTAGTTTGAAGTCTGTTGTCTGCAACATCTAAATGTGTTCAACATCTAAATTTAGTGGCTCATGGCATAGGCGTTGTCTTTCCCAGGTGGTGGTATCCTCCTACGAAGCTGCTAGCTCCATCATTATTGAGTTTGACATGGACAACAGCATCTTTGGTCTGCCCAGGGAGTTTGTGGTGGCCACAGCAGGTAAGCACTGGTAGAGAACAGACCTTTTTCACAGCAGCCATTTTGATGTGTCATAGCAGGGTAAACACAGGTGTCACTAATAACATTAATGATGGTTCCATTCCATTTAGGTGTTCCAGTGCCAGGGCCCTGGTATTGTGCATGCTGGCTCATTGGAATGGCACTGGAACACCTAAATGGAATGGAACCATCATTAATGTTATTAGTGACACCTGTGTTTACCCTGCTATGACACGTCAAAATGGCTGCTGTGAAAATTGGCTTTTGTAAACAATGGCCCAATCCCAATGTCCGCACTCACGGACTTTGACGCGCGTTCCCGACAAGTCCGCGAGGGTTCAGGGCTGTCCCACTGTGAAATCGGTAAGTGCGCGAGGGCTCACTGGCGGACTTTATGAGCCCTTTATGCAGACTTTCAGCAAGTCCGCATTTCTGTAGACTTTGCTTGAGGGAATTACCCACAGTTCATAGTGTTTGTGACGTTAATATTCATGTATGTGGAAAATATCAGCCAAATACACCCGATACAAAAGAAAAAAAAACATAATTAAGGAAAAACCACAAAAAAACAATTAACAAGAACTTAGAGAGAAACAGGAATGAAACGGTTGAAACTACATGCAAGATACAGTTAAAAGAGAAAACATTGCAACATTAAAACAGAATAAACAGCTCATTTGAGAAAAAAGAAAATTACATTTTCCTAATTGTTTAAGAAGGATGTTAGATGCCACTAATATAAGCAGCATGTAATATAGCCTTTTGCTTTCTTATGTGCTTATTTGTGCTCATTAAGCTTTATTAAAAGTACCTTTTGTTTTCAATGTACCTCCTGCTGTTTCTTTTTTATCTTTTTTTTTTTTTTACATATTTTTCATATTGTAATGATGTAGTGCAGATTAACCTCTAGTAGAATGAAGTGTATTTTCTATATCCATTAGCACAGTATAAACTATGCAATGTTGCAAAACATATACATAGGTCTATTTAACATTATTCATCAACATTTTTTTCATTTTAGCTTAATAATGCTGTTTAGACAAAAGCGCAAACAAAGAGTAAATTACAAATGGATTAATTGACGGGGGATAGTAACTTCTGACGTCGTCAAGGCAACGCGTGATGCCGCAAAGTGCTGTCCCATTCCTCCTATACCATTTCGAGCCCTCATGACTTCTCGCACTCAGGCACTACAGCTGCACATACAGGTGACGTCAATTAAGTCTGTGAGGGCTCAGGGTTCAGTCCTTAGGGGGGACATTGGGATTGGGCCAATGTTTCCTATATCATGATTATATTTAGCCGGCCCGCCCAGGTAAAATGACAGCCGCTATTTTACAGTTTTATATTTTAGGTGTTGTGATGCACTAAGCGAATGTTCAAACCAGGCATTCAACAACTAAGATTAAGATACTGTCTGGCTCATTCATAAAACTTTGCGGTAACAGAATAGCGGTGCGCAAAATCTGCCGCCTGGTAATTTTACCTGATTCATACATTTACTACAGCCACGAATACCGTGACAGAGCCACATTACCGCTGTGTTATCTTCAGCTGTAGGCTGGGAGACAGCCAATCAAAACCAACATGTTAATTAAGCTTTACATATGTCTATGTATAAGTGTTGGCCATGATAAACCAAATGTTTATGATGTCACTTACTGAAATGAGTTACTGACTGGTGGTGATCGTGACCTGATGAAGACCTATAAGATAAATAAATATACTGGAGCACTGGCAACAGTGTGCGGTGTTCTCTTTCTTAAATACTTCAGCTCTACTTCACTCCAGCAGCTGCTAAAAAGTTTATGGTATGTGCGTATGGTCATCTTCTCTTTTTTACCATGATAAACCGAATCATATCAGATATAGATAGATGAATCATATTTATTTAACATTTTCACATTTCCAATGATAATTAATGCCTTGGGACACAATGTAACTTTATCTATTTCTGCATTTAATATTCGTTTTCATTAGTTAACATTATTTCTACAATAAACCGTCTGACTAGAGGAGGTGGTATTTTTTGCGGCACGGTGTGCTTTTATGAATCGCTTTCCCAATATGTAAATGATCAAAAGGGGTGGAAGTACGGGGAAAACGGTAATGCTAATAATGTCCCGGTATTTCACTTTTATGAATGAGAAAACACCCTGCCGTGACGGTATCTGCCCCGAATGTCACACTAAACCTGGTGTTAAGTTTTATGAATGAGCCTGTGTGTGTGTGTGTGTGTGTGTGTGTGTGTGTGTTCGACTGTGTGTTTCTTTCTCTCCCTGCAGCAGCCTCCATGACGGCGCTGGTGGTGACGGCATGCATCATCTGGTGCGTGTGCTCAGCCAAGTCTAACCGGCAGAAGGATGGCTTCCACCGGTTGCGGCAGCACCGAGATGATTATGAGGATGAGATCCGCCTCACCTCCATGGGCTCCAAGAAGTCCCTGCTTGCCCATGAGTTCCAGGACGAGAGTGAAAGCGATGAGGAGACGCTGTACGCCAACAAACTCTGAGAACCGCCAACTTGGCTGTCTGCACCATTTTTTGTTTCTCCCCCTTAAATTGAACCCCTGGCCAACAAGAGCAGGCTTCCTTATGACTGATATGTCAAGAGTGATAAAAACACTCTTTTTGCTATGCCAACAAACTCTGAGCATTCACGCTCGGTCACTCAGTTATCAGTGCTACTATATTAATACTGTAAGAAGATCCTGCTCCTCTCTGGGACTGAAGGCCGGCCTGCTTTGTGCTCCACATCTCTACCTGACTGGATCAGAGGAAGGAGCTGGAGAGGGAAAGAGAGAGGGGTTGGTCCAGTGTGGCCCTTATCCGTCCCTCTGACACGTTCTGAGTCTCACAGCTTTTTCCTTTCCGAGCCACCCGAGGGTGCTCTCTAGACCACTACCTGTCTTGCCTGGCTAGGGGTCAAGCCGATCACTCCAAATAAACTCTTGCTTAGCTCTGTCGTGGATATGTAATGAACTCAACCTCCACCACTGATATCTGTCATCACCCGTGCATTTCTTTGATACGTCTTTGAGCTAGTACCAACAGGTAATTAGAAATGGAATTCATTGTCTTTTGTCCAAGACAGCATTGCCACATTTAACTGTCCGAGCCTTTGGGAGGGAGAATCCAATACTGTGCCTTGGCTTCTGTAAAATTACAGTCTAGGTGGGCTCTAGTACATAGCGGATAGCAGCAACATAGTGAATAGATAAAACCTGGTCCATGTTGGAATCAGATCCATCCTATACTCAGGTGGTAGGAAAGAGACATAATAGACTAGTTCTGACGACTGCTGAATTCCAATGTTGCACTGTTTCTGCACAGACGATTTTAGGCTGCGCTGTCTGGGTTTGATAGTTTTATACTTCTCCTCTGAGTCAATGTTGTGGCCAAAATCATACTGGGGCGAGCTTCTCAAAAGCTTTAAAGCATCAGGGAGAATCTAATGTCACAAAGCTTGAATGAAACCCTTCCCAGTTAGTGCAGGGCCCTCTATGCATAGGAGTAACTTGCACTAAATGGAAAGCAAGGATCGTCCCTTATCATTGGCCAAGAAAGAAACTCTGAATCTCTCAATGTTTAATCATTGAAGGGAGAATGTATCTATTGTCTTTTTCCTTTTTCTTCTTTAGAATGAGTTTGTCGTAGGTTCATGTCTAACTGTCTGTACATGGAAAATTACCCATTAACTTATATTTATATATATTTATATATATATATATATAATGTTCTTGTCTCATTGAGTGTATGCCCTGTATTTGAGCAAGGATGTGCATTCTCACCATGGCCATGATCCATGACCCAATCTATGGAACATTAATTCAGGCGTAGATGTGCAGAACAAAAGACAAAATGCCCCAATGTGACATTAATTTATGTCTGACTTGCACTGTTTTCATCTAAATAAGTCACTGTTTTTCCCCCTTATAAACAATACCCTTGGAGTAGAAAAGCGCTGTCCGTCCATTAATATTCAATGTTGACGAATCAAAGTGAGGGCAACACCTACCAGATGTTTTAAAGGTCCAGTGCAATGTGGCCGTGTGAAAGAGAGAGGCTAGTGGCAGATTGCCTTGGCAGCTGTGAGAACAACGTAGGCTGGTGTAAAAATGACAATAATGCAGTAATTTGCAATTTCTCATTTCTCTTATTTTGAACATGCATGTTATCATTTTTTTTCATCAGACTACTAAAGTTAAGTGGACAATAAATGCAGAAAGCAAGGCACCTTCTCTGTGTGCAGGGGCATGCAAGTAAGGCAGACACTGACAGAAGGAGGGGGAGAGAGAGACCGCCTTCACCTTTTAATAATTTTTATAGTAGGCATTTTTGCCCAATTTACTTTAGCACTGATTGTACAATGAAGGTTACATGCTTCCTCTTTGGACATCGTGGCCAAGACAAGAAATGGGTGGTGCTAAGCATCTGGACAGGGCAACACACATTTAATCTACTGAAAACTGGCGGAGCATAGAGAAAGGGATTCTAAAGCAATTATAACAAATTAGATGAACTGTGAAAAAAATCAATAAAGTGAACTAAAACTCCTTGAGTCAGAAATCCATGGCAAGCTATTCCTGACAGAATTCAAATCATTGCACTCAACCTTTAAAATATGAGGTGGTTCTTAAGTCTGGGATCAAATAAGAATCCAGGACAGCACTCCAATTAATTTATATTTATTGCTGCACAAGTCTGGGATGCCATGCATCATATTATGCACATAAGTTGAAGGAATACACTCCTGCTCTCCTAAACATATGATCACTAAATTTGCCTTGATTTCAGATTGCGGCATCAAAGCCTTTGAGAAGAGATTCTTTTATATTTAGGTTTTGGCCCTCTCCTTTCACAAAATGCAGTTGTAATCAGTGAAGCAAACCCTGTTATGTGTGCAGAGAAGGACAGTTTTGTAGATTGTTTTTCTTTGGTATTTTCTGTATGTGTGAGTGTGAGAGAATTTTGAAAGTTGAGTGTTTGTCAGGGGGATGGGGTGTCAGTGTAAAGTTTTTATATAAAATGGAATCAGCTGTAAATAATGAGATGTTTGCCAATTGTGAATGAGAAAATAAGTGCAATTCACCTTAACCATATGAATCTACACACAACAAAACATTTAATAACTTTATATGTGTGGTCATGATGACATGCTAACATGAACACAAACTGATGGAACATAATGAAATGAAATGAAATAAAACCACATGACAGTTAAGTTCTTGCTTTTACTTGTGTTGCATTGTATTTTGTGGCACTTCTGTGAAACGGACTGTCCAGCAATGAAGAAGTGACCCAGATCCGGCACACCTGGGTGGAGGAAGGAGAGAGAGGAAGGGAAGGGACCTCGGGACAATTTTAATCAATGGACAGGAGTGACCAATAACTCATCCACCTGACAGGGTTGTTCAATGCTGGTCCTTGTGGGCCGGTGTCCAGCAGGTTTTTGTTCCTCCCTGCCAGTTAATGTGCCACACCTGGTCTCAGGTGGACACAGACCAGGTGTGACCATGTAGGACCAAAAGTCTGCAGGACACCGGCCCACAAGGACCGGGATTGAAGAACCCTGATCTGTGATCCTTGTCAATCCTCTTACATCTAAATGAAAAAAATATATACACAGTATTTCGGCCGTGTTCAATACATTCATGCGCCACGGCGAGGTGGCATTTACCAACATGTCTAATACTGACACGTGATATGACGCGCTCAGGAAGCTGGTGACGTCGTTGAACAACAAAGATGGCAGGGATAGGAAGCAGCAACTATTGGGAAGGTGAGGTGGAACAATTGTCTCGATAACTGACGTTATCATTGTATAATCTGATAGCAATGTGTGTTACAGTATTATCAATGTTGTCAGCAATAGAGCTGTCAGCGTCAGGGCCGATGAGCTTGGGCGGTTAAAGTCACAAGTGTCTCCGTAACGGCTAGCTCGCTACAAGCTAGCACTTCGTTTCTGGTTAGCTTGGCAACGCTGGCGAGTACAGAACTTGCTGCTTGCTTGTGTCCAGTTGTTAGACTGATAGCTCGAGTCATACGATAGGCAAATATCCCCATACCTGTGTAAATATTAGCTGTGCTGCCATTGCAGTAAATTGGTTAACTAACGATATTGTCACCTGGCACAGCAGGAGCCCCGTGTGCTGATTGCCAGCTGTCACACTCATCAGCTGGTGATGATGAGTCAAAACACATATTTTTTTTCTCCATAATTCATTGTTTGAAGTTACAGGCACAGACGATAAGAGGGACGATTATGCAGGTTACAACTTTCTACCTTTACATGGTCCTTCTGTAGAGCAAGTTAGCTCGCTCAACTAACTCCTAAGTTAACTTAACTAGTGTTGCTGTCAAGTTAATAAATAAAAGATATAACTTAGCCGCAGAACGCTATTCACATTTGGCGTTGCTAAGAAGCTCAAATGAAACGCTGTCAGGTGGTTAGATGTTTTGTCTTTATGTGTGTGTGTGTGTGTGTGTGTGTGTGTGTGTGTGTGTGTGGATGTGTTACAGACATGCGAAAGCAGGCCAGGCAGTTGGAGAATGAGCTGGACCTGAAGCTTGTCTCCTTCAGTAAACTGTGCACCAGCTACAGCAGTTCCAGGGATGGACGTCGAGGAGAAACGTAAGACCAGACACTTCTTTCTCTTCTTCCAGTGACATATAGACAGTAGAGGGGTAATAATCTCTAAACAAAAACAAATTTGACCTGGATCCATAGGTGGATGTTCTTTGATGGTTAAAAAAAGTCATATCACAGGAAGAAAGAAAGTGAATGTCTCTCATTCGTGTGATTGGAGTGAGGTAAAGCCTGGAAATCATAGCTAATATGTTAACTAATATGAAATAAATGACTGAGGGAGGCCAGTCAAAGAGAATTTCCCCATGGAGATTTATAATAAATCACATGACTCTGTGTGACTGACTTATGATTGCATCATGGGCTGCCACTTCACTGTAGATGGCTTTAGTGTGATGTGTACAAATGGAAATTGGGGAATGACAATGACCATATAAGGCATCGCCCCATGCAAGTCTATGACGAGAATCTCATTTTCGATCGGCTTCAATTAAGGCTGTGATCACGCTTTATGTATTCTAAACAAAAAAAGAAATCCACACACCAGACCAGAATGTAACACGGGTGCAAAAGGTGAAGTGGTCCAAATTTCAGAATAAAAAAAAAAAAGCTCCATGCAACACCACTTCGCAAACACTATGTAGTCTTTTATCTTTTCAGTTGAGCTTTCGGTGTTCATCAGAACTTGTGGAGAATGACACAGCTTTAGATACCTCAGGTAGGAGGTGTGGACAGGTGTATACAACCATCAATCAAGCAAAACAATAAGGTATCACCACACAAAAGCTGTAAAGACTGATAATAAAAGTTCTAAGTATAAAAGTGAACAAACAATAATCAACAGGTCAATCGGGCATCATCACATAGAGTTGTAAATATTGACCATTAGAAAAATCTCAAGTCAGTAGGCTGCAGTGTAGTATTATCAAGTAGGAATACATCACAGAACATACAATCAACACCAAAAATATAACCATTTGACTACAGCATTGCATTCAGAAGATGGCGGTCTGGGGGGGCTGGGTATTTTTTAAGATCATATGGTTGTTCAGCATTACTAGCAAAATATGTTCAAGAATACAACTTAAATATAAAATTGAGCAAAAGACAGTCGTAGGAGACAGTCTGAGGTGGTTGAAAATAGGCTTTCGTCCTGTTAAGATTAATACAATCACCTCTTTGTTTGCCCCAAGTGGGTGTGACCCTCAGCTTGCCGCGTGTCATCGCTGAAGCTATCACACCTTTGCTTCTCACTGAAATGAAGCCACTGCTGGCAAGTTGAAATGGTGAGACTTTGAGATCAAGCATATCCTTGAACATTTTAAGCAATCATGTCCTGGAAAATGATTTGCTGAAATTAGTGGCACCCTGGATGAATTACTGTCAGCTGTACACAAGGAGGCTGGGTGGCCAGTAGCCCTGATATAGGACCCTTTGGTCGTATTGGTTGTTGTCTCTCCCAAAGGGTCCTGTCCTACTTGTCTTTAACTAAGTTTTAAAGTTTATTTGTGCATAGGAGATGTAGCGCATGCCAGTGCCGTGAAAGTAGACAAGCGAAGGATTACGTACATCTGTTTGGCTCAGTGAAATTGGACGTCGATTTTTCGTTATAGACCTCTCTGACTTTTGTAGGGAGAATTCTTAATGTAGCAGGGCAGGACCCTTTTGGGAGAGACAACAACCAATATGATAAGGGTCCTGTAACAGGGCTAGGTGGCCAGGTGGTTGCGGTTTGATGCCTTGCGACAACCAATGTGTCTATCTCTACTGATATATTCTTGATAGGACACTGATTGAACCATCGATGGAAAAAGTCGAGTCTGCACAACTACAAATCAGCTCCCTATGATTTCTTAACTGATTTTTTAGTTGTGCAGACTCAACTTCTTCACTGCTATTTTTTCTGTCCTGCACCCGTGTTGAATCTTTTTAATGTGCGTGTTCTACCTTTCTTAAACTGACTGAACCATCACCAGCTAAGGAACACATGGCTGTTCCTGTAATGTAACCCCTCTGGTTAAACATGGAGTTGTGTATGCGTGTGTCGTAGGGGAAATGCAGATACAGAAATTACCAGATATACCTTGTAATACCATGGTATCCTGTATGTGATAAAGTGATCAAATGCACAAGAAAAAATCGTAACCAATGCTTTGATATTATGGATGTTGTATTAAATCTCCAGTTTGTATTTTTCCCGAACTAACTGGTTGGTGAAAATGATCTTCCCCATTTGGCATGACATTTTGAAACTTTCAGAAGATTTTGAAAATGGGGAAAGGCATGACAGGCTTTTTATAGAAAAGCCTCATTTATTGACCCTTCACAGTTAATGATAAGATTTAAAGCTGCAGTTTATTTGTATTTTGAATTAAAGTACAAACAAACTGCCGCTTTAAATCTTATCACCGTCTTCTCATTTTTCTCCCTTCTCGCTTTCTTTTTTCCCTCCTCAAGGTCAGACACCACCCCCCTCCTCAACAACTCCACCCAGGACAGGATGTTTGACACCATGTCAGTGGAGATCGAACAGCTGCTGGCGAAAGTAAGACAATTCTCACGGGTCATTGGCCTGTGAAAGGCCAGCAAAAAGACTGTAATAAGAACAGCATTGGATTTATGCCAAGGCTCTTGTCTTCCACCAAGGAAAGAAGCAGACTTGCATGCTCCAAACTTGTATTGCATTGAACTCCAAAGCACGTTTTCATAATGGCAACCAAGCCACGGTGCCATGGCAGACACTGAGTTAGCATACTTAAAAGTATCAGAGCATTTGGACTGAAAGACAAATTTGATCCCTGAGATATTAAGTGTACATCAACAAGTATGTTGATGTACAAGTTTGTGTATGTTATGAATTGTTGCCTTGTCTCGCATGTTTGTCATGTTGTGTTGAGATTCTGTCGGGTCTGTTTCTTATCTGCCGACCTCCTGGTTTTCCAGTATCTTATTTTCTGTCTCTCCCTCAGCTGACCGCGGTAAATGACAAGATGGCGGAGTACACCAGCACTCCGGGCGCAGCTTCTCTCAATGCTGCACTCATGCACACACTCCAGAGACACAGAGACATCTTGCAGGTATGCCCCCTCCTCATTTTGCGTTCTTTGTTTTCTGTAAAACACTTTTTGACAGTCGTGTTTGTTAAAAGCGCTCTGAATTAACTTCTCTTTATTAGACACTAGAAGCTAAATTCATTGAAGAAGCCAACAAGTATTTAATGAAGCATACCTGTCTCTCCATTTCTATTCTTCTTCTTGGTGTATACTCTTTGTTTGTCGTCCCCCCATCCCCCTTCGTTTTCACCCTGAATGCATTTTCTCCCTAGGATTACACACATGAATTCCACAAAACCAAAGGCAACTTCTTGGCCATCCGGGAAAGGGAAGACCTACTAGGGTCTGTCAGGAAAGACATTGAGTGAGTACCCATTCATACAGGCTACCTGTTGATTGATTTGCTCATGCAGCTAATATATTGTATCTGTTTGCGTCACAATTGAGGGAATAGGGCCTCTGCAGCTGAATATAGACATAGTACCTTCAGTTGAAATGTATAGAACTATTGATAACTCCTTAAATGATATTGACTGGTGTGAGTAAGTGGGGCGATGGACACAACGCAGTCTGTTATTGTCCTTATTCACTTAGGGTTGTTAAGAGTATTGGATTAGCTAACTAGATAGCTATTGGAGAGAGACAAGAAATGAAGGAGAGAGATGTTGGAGAGGTGGTATTGCCAGTGCGCCACAGTTGGCCCAGCACAGAGGCGTGAACTCAATGTCTGATGAGTGTGTCGCGTCATGAAAAAATAAAAAATTTACATGGTAAGATATGCAGGAGAGGTAGTATGGTCACATGATGCATGCTTGCACTTTGACATCAGTGGCTTTGGAGGAATAAAAACTGCTGAGCATTATTCATGCTGTTTCTTTGCTTTGAATGCACATTAATTCCACCCACTGCTGACCTTCTTCCTTCGAAGGATAGTTGAACCTTGACTTCTCCTTGGCACCGCTCTTAAAAAATGATGTAGTCCATTAAAACTGAGAAGATTCATGGCTTCTTTGGCCTTCTATTGAGAAAGCGTGTTCTCTCCTCTGATTGACTCAGTTGTGAGTGAGTGTATTGAAATGAGGTGGGGGCTCCTCCAGACCATGACTCTTGTCGTTTTTTAATGGCTTATTGATCTGTAAGACACAGCAGTGAGCATAAGGAAGACCACTGCAGGCTCCCTATTGATCCCTCTCCACCCGTCTCGTATGTAGATAGTCTGCTGCTGCCTCAAACAGTCATGCATGGTCTATGAGCCTTGCAATCACCTTACATCACAAGTCCTCCAAATTTACCTCTCATAATGCAAGATAAAATGTAGAACGCTGCCTCTGGAGAAGCGATTTTGAAGTAATTCTCACATAACGCAGTGTGAAGGGGTGTGTCTTGTTCATTATAGGGGCTCAGCCGCCATATTATGAAAGAATTTGATTAATTTAAGGTCATTTCTCATTGTTTTCACTCATAAGCCGTGATGTAACTGTATATAGTGTAACTCACATACTTAGGGGACTTAGAACAGGTTAGCAACAGTTGTACAGGCCGTCTTCATCTCTTCTATGGAAGTTTTATGAAAAATTGCAGGTAAGATGTGACCATTTATAGTTAAAGGTTACATTTTGCAATAATACAGCTTCATTTTATTAATTTGATACTGCTCAATAAAGAATGAACACGATTTGTAGAAAATTATTTTTACGACACCATGATGAAATTTTATAGCACCCAGGCATAGAGAAGTGAAGTATTTCAATTCCAGCTGCCAAACCTGTTAAAAATAGGGCTGTAAGAGCTCCGGTGTTCATCTTGCATGTATGAGATATACTGGAGGTCTCAAAACTGCAAATTAAATCTGTTAAGTTGCTGGTTTCTATTACTGCATACACAGACAGAAATTAATGTGAGAGACAAATGCAGCCCGCTGGGCTACAACCACTTGTCCATCACTGATTTTGGGGAAAGCCTATTCTGTAAAATTCCTTGGGGTGCCATCAGAGTTTTGGCTGGACCAAACTGTCAGCTCCAGCTATCCTGTTGTGGTGTTGCCCAACCAGAGAATGGACATCCAGTCAGTCGGGCAGAAAACGGCGGATGGAGCTTGAGGAGATAGAAATTGCTCAGGCAGCCACTGCTCTACCTTCCTCCTTATTATCACTTTGTCACTATGACAGTGATTCTGATGCAAGTCAGCCCTCCAAGTCTCAGAGTTATTGATTTAATTGCACTTGCCTTCCGCGTTAGTGAGAATTCACTATACAAGATTAGTTATTTTTGCTGTAGACAAATGGAGTCTATTTGAAATGACATGGTTCAACCTAAAAGGCTGACAAATGATCTGCGTTTGAGAGCCTGCTGTTCCACAACTCCTTGCCTATAGTGTTTTGGCTGAGCACCACTGTTTGTTCAGGGCCTGTAGTGTAGGCCGGACTTGTGAGCAAAGTCCATTCAAACTCCTACACAGATCGCATGCATGAACTCTGTAGTGATGGTTTACTCACAAATTACCTGCTGTCTTGGTGCAGTATTTCTTATACTAAGAATAATGGTGTTCTTAAAGGTACCCAGTTTTACATCGCCAAGCCATCGTTGTCTAATATCAATTGTCAGTCACACAGTTCACAAAAGCAGTCCATTTTTAAATTGTATATCCATTAAGTTAGGAACATCCCATAAGGCCAGCACTACAAGCAGTAGTTCCCCCAGTCTTCCCATTAAATCAGATTACTAATGATAAGGAGCTCCCATTGACCCCACTAATAGGCTCAGTGCTGCTGATTCTAATGCATAGAAATGAGCCGGTGTTGACCCAGTGCTCAGCCTAACAATGACTAATGTGCCAGGGGGCTGCTAATGAGGGAACCGTCTGAGCTTACAGGTAAGGGAATTACAACTGCCGCAGCCATGGCACAGTGCTACGAGACGTTGAGTCATATGTTTTACATTTCTCTTCCCAAGCAATTTTTCCCTTAATCTCCCTTACTGACCTTTGCTGGGCGGCCAAGGGAAAGTAATAAGGTAGGACTTGACAACATATGGAAGCAGCCATTTCTTAGAGGGCTAGCTTATTATTTTTCAAGACTTGATCTGCTGCTTTATCTTGACTGTAACACAGCTTGTGAGGAATAGTGGAACTCTGAGCTAACTTTGTATAGCTGCCTCTTCTTGGCAAAGGGACATGGGGAGCAAATTGATGGGCAGAGTTTTCTCTAAATTCATTTAGCAGTGTTGGCCCCAACAGTATGAACATTGTTAGAGAATATAAGAATTTACAAAAACAAATCGTCTTAGTCCCCAAATCACACAAGTATGGGCCCAAACTTCTGAATTTGTGCTTTTATCATCCTAAAGTATCATAAAATAAGATATACCTATACCATCGCATTTGACAGTGTGCCAAAATTGACTGGTTGACAAGCCTCCAGTCAAATTGATATGTGACATCATTGGTTAGTTTTGGTACTGGCAGCCTAGCTTAGAAATTGCATCATATCAACATCACAATTAGTAATTGGAGTTGGTCTTGTTATTAACCATCTGGACCTTTAGGGCAAGTTGGGCACAGTATGTCACATTTGCTCAGGTTTGCCTTGGGATTAAGTTAAAAATATATATTGTTGAAAAATACTGTTATTTAGCAATTTTGGGCTTAAGTTGTGCTTGGGGTTGTTTTGGGTTTTTGGATAGCAAAATGTTGGAAGTTGTGGTCAAATGTTTAGTCCCACATCAAGCTTTGTAAGGTGCCAGTGGTGCAGTGATGGATATCTGAGGCTTTTCTCCCTTCTGTCAGGTAGAGGGCAGTAGAGATCTCTGGGATGGAGCACACCAGACCAGGGAGCTGGTCACTCTAGTTTTCATATGTTATATCAAGGTTATGTTCACAACTTCATCCTTCTCCTTATACACACACAGGCACGTGCACTCACTAAAAGAAACTGTGCACAAACCCTTTCCATTTATCCAACCACCTAAATCAACAATAGGACCACTTAACCCATCACTGTATCAATAATGGCTTGCTGTGTGCTCTCAGATTCTGTTATTATCAAAACACGCACACAGGCAGACAGACACTTTCCCAGTGCAGCTGTCCCATTCACCACAGCAGCGCAGAGCAGCGCTGAGCTCAGACCGCTCCCACTATTCCTGCTTTGATTCTAAATGTCAGCAGCACAAATGACAGCCAGCCTGTGATTTACATTGGTGCCCTTTTAAAACGCGTTGCTGGAATGATGAAACTGGCTGTCAGTGCCAGCAATACTTGGCCTCGCCGAGGCAGCAGCACTGCTGGTTGGGCAACTGGCGCGTCAAGGCAACCACTGGGGAGTGTGCTGTGTGTGTGTAGACTACAGTATTAACATTCAAGGCTTGTTTTGATGGAGCAATGGGGGAGAAGTAGGCATGTTTGTTCGTGGATTACGTGGAGTTGACTGTGTGGTGGTTGATAATGTGTATGTGTGTGCATGCTATAATGTTTCAGTGATTGTCTTTTTTTTTTCTCCTCCCCTTTCTCTTGTTCTAGCCTAACAGGAGGGTGGGGCTGTGTTAAATGAACAGAAATTCAGGAGGGCATTGGGGGAGGCAGCTGTTAAGGGATGCTGATAGCTAGAGTTGCATCCAGCTGAAGAGAATGGGTGTGACGGGCTTGCTCTACAAGCGTTACAGCAAGCCATCCATTACTTTTGACCGCTTCGTTGCCTGATGGCTTAGAAATAGAGCACACCGTGACATTGCTGCTGCCTTATTAACATGAAGTTGTGTGGTGCTATCAATATTTGGATAGAATCAATTGTTTCTTAAATAAATAATGCATGGAGCACAGAGAAATGGCGAGGCACAGGGAACAATCAATAGTTTATTAAACATCCCAGACTCCCACCCGCCCATTTTTAACCCATCTTTTCTTTTTTTTTTTTTATGAGGCACCCATTCAAAAAGTCTTTATTGTAAAATTGTGTGATATAAGTTCTTGAAATGCAATTTGAAAATCCACTAGTCCTCCCCCTCTGGTTCTTTCTCCCTCTATTCCTCTTTCTGCTCCCCTGCTCCTCCATATTTATTATTTACGCCCATCTAAATGGTTCTGTGCGAGGGAGATGGAGGGCTGGAGGAAAAAAGAGAGGGCGATGAAGCGTGCCCTGCCCAGCTTCCTGGTGGGTGGTGTGAGAGCTGGAGAGAAGCTCCTAGAGCTCCAAGCAGCCAGGCCTCTTCCACATACATTGTGTCAGACATTGATTTGGGCTCTTGTTGCACCCAGTTGCCCTGAGTTGGTTTGTTTTTTCCCTTTCCATTTCTTAGTCTCTTGAGTGATTCAAAGTCATATATGCACCCAGCAAACAGAAATGATAAACGGAGCATGCCCATATTAGATAGGAGTCCACTATGCTGCTGTTTGACAGCCGCTTCACCACGTGGAAATGGAATGTTCTTGGGTGAAATGAGCTTTTCCTTCTAGAAATTGAGTACAGTGGGATGGACAGGTGATACAGCGAGGCCCTTACCTTTACATCCAATGTATAAAAAGATGCAGTTTTAAGATAGGATACCTTGACATGATGTCTATCATGAATGGTTGTGAAGACATAAAACGAAAAAGAGGATACTCAGTGAGTGTTGGAGAAATAATTGTTCTACGACTTTGATCTAGAAGGGCTTAGTCTTTGGCGGGAATGTAGGACTTTGCCATTCTCTGACTGTTTTATTGAATGTTGTGGCACATGCACAGATAGCAAATTTCTTTAATTTGTGATTTTGTTCAAAATATCAGTGTTGCTTTTACCAGTATATCCATCTGTGTGCCTTCTTCAGGACATACAAGAGTGGTTCCGGGGTCAACAACAGAAGAACAGAGCTGTTTCTGAAGGAGCATGAACACCTGAGAAAGTAAGTTTGAGCACCATTCCTTCCCTCCCCCCTCACATATTAGTATTAATATAATATTAATAATTAGTATTCATCAAGTACACCTTGTCAATTCACCAGTTCAGAGCAGTGTCTCTCAACGATCTTCCAGACCATTTGTTAGCATTTTGGTCTCTAGCAGTTCCAAGTACAACATAGCTATAGTGTCATTTCTCCAGAGCTGTACAGCCTTTCCTGGCTGCAGCAGCTCCTGCTTCGGGCTAGCTTAGCCTCTCCAAAGCTGGGATAACTCATCTTGATTGGACTGGTCAGCCATTTGGAATAACACTGGAAATCATTACTGCCACTGTTGCTGATGCTTGCTTGTTAAGCTCTGGCAACCCATGCTACTTTCTCTCTCTGCTGTCACCTAACAGATGGGAAGCTGTTTTTTTTTTAAGTTGCACTTTAGAGTTTAGAGTTATGAAGTTTTGTTGTATAAATCAGGCTAGAAAATTATCATTTGGTTTTGAGCACTTTCCTGGCTGGTATTCCGGGACAAAAACTTTTAGTGCTCCAGTTAATGCTCTGTTGAAAGAAAATATGGGCAGGGACAGCTTTACATTTAACAGCGGGGGGAATTTACACTTGACTATTTTGCCACGTGGTTCCAGTTCATTTATAAATCACATTTTCCATGGTAGACCTATATATTACCCTCCAATTATCAGGATGGTAATAAATCCTAAAGGTTAAACCTCTTATCTCTGCTACATAACTGTGTATTTCAATTGTATAAGGTTGGCCATATTCAACGAATCGTTGACACAATAGGTCAAACCATGATCCCCACACAGTCTCATTAGTGTCCTACTATCATTTGGCAGACTCTCAACCACAACTGAACAGCATGAGATACTGAAATTCTTGGAATCAGTATTTGTGTACCTGTGCTCTGCTGTGAGTGTGTGTGAGGTGCGAGAGGCACCCTGTGTGTGAAGTAAAATAGGTTTTTCAGCAGGGCACATTGCGCACACACACACACACACTGCACAAATAAACCACCGAGCAGCATTCATCATGGCCAATGTTGTGCGGCCTTGAGGAGCTCATCTGAGCCGATAAATTGGGCATAACCGAGCACTATAAAGCAGTCCGATTGGTCCTCTCTCTGCGGCTAACCATTTGTTTCCTGTTACAGCGTCTCAAAGGAATAAGGCCTCAATTATCCCACATAAAATATCTACCCAGCCCTCCATTCACTTGAAAAATGGCTTTACCTGCTCTGAGACTCTGACACAAAATGGCCAACACTTTGCTCTCAGTGTGTAAACTGAAAAGTGTTAATCAAAGTGTAGCTTATATAGGTTTGGAGCACAGCTTAACTTTTGATAATGTCACAATTGGCATTCAAATCAAATGTATTAGCCAAGTACTGCACTGTAGGCCTATACATACTGTACATATATGCATATAACAGGAATTTGATGTGTCAGCTGTTGCAGGTGTTGCAGACACATGTAGGGCTGCAGTTTGCCCTTGTCCCAAGCCTATGTGGCCCCAAACCAGACATTTTTGAATGAGATCCATGATAATAATGTGATCCTTTATTGATCCCCATGGGGAAAAATCTCTTTTCACTTGCTGTAGGCCATTATTGTAAAACATTATTGCCTGTAGCAGGTTGAATTTTTGTTTGCCACAGGAAGAAACATCCTCTGCCGAGGCTTTATAGTAATAGAGGTGATGTTCTCACCCCAGTTGAGGAATTAGCCCAGGAGGGATTTCAGGAATGTAGACACCCATCTATATCCTTCTCCACCATGTGGCAAGTGGCATTGATAGTACTTTACACACTGTTTACACTGAATGCACTGTTGGGAAAGACCCAAGTGAGTGGCTTTTATTTATTCAGGTGCTGATGCAGATAGAGAATCATGTCTCTCTTTCTCTAACTGAAAGAGAGTGGCCCTGAAAAGACCTGTCCATGCAGAGTACACACACACACACACACACACACACACACACACAGGTATCTGTGAGTGAAGAGAGGAAGAATGTTTCCTGGAGTACATGCTTTGCAAGAGACCCACTGCATCAAAGATAACGGCCTCTCTCTGCTTATTATTTAGTCCAAACAGGCTCCGAAGTACCGGACTGAATGCTGATGGGGAAATTATCTCAGAAATGTGAGCTGAGAACAGGAGTGGCAAGGGACACATTGCCCTGTAATGCAGGCTTTCTGCAGCCATCTACATTCACAGTAGTCGATCTCCTGCGCCAATTGAGTGCAATTGAACAGGATATCAAGAATGAAATTATCTTATTAAACCACAGCCCATCTTATAGGGCTTCCCCAGACCAATGACAAAGATTGGGTGGGAGAGTGGAGGTTGGAGATGAGGATCGGATTACACTTGATTCGCCGTATTAGAGCCAGGGAACAGGAAAGAGGTCCTGAAGAGAACAGGGCTAAAATGTGTTACTGGCCAAGATAATGACCTAAAGAGGTTTGCAAAATCTCACTGAAGGTCGAGCACACACACTCAGCAAAGACGACAAATTGGAGTTAAAAATGCTTTGTCTTTGTCATACTACTTGACACACTTCTTTACAGTTTTAAGTACATGTATTATGAATTACGAACCAGACACTAAAATTAAACATAGCTAAGTAGCTAGCTAGTTGGCATGGCCATGAGTGCCAGTTGAAGGGAGACATGGCGACATTATAGCCTGTGATGCCTGCTATCAGGCAAGATGTACAGTGGGTGTATTCCATTCAATGTATCCATTATACAGATAGTTCACTCTAGACTGTTTATACTTACTGTTTGTAATGGGATGCCAGGCCAGAGAGATGGACGGCTCAAAACATCAGGGATCAAACAGTGTACTTTCAAGTATAGGGCTATTTGGCCAATCTTGAAACACTCCTCTGGTGTGGAAAACATTCTATGGTGGGAATCCTGTGTGGAATTAGCATGTAATTTTGAACTTTGTGTTTTACCTCTTAACAGTAGAACTCAGGGTGTCACAGCCCTCGTGGTGGTTTTTGGACACATCAAGACACTCATTCGTTTGTATTTAAAGGTATTGTGTAACCTGACTCCATGGACCCATTGGCAGTATTGGAGGCATATAGGGTGGGAACTGTTTACTGGTGAGCTGATGGCACAGGAGCGACATTGGCTGCTACACCTTCTTTGATAGTGTAATACTTCCGTGGTTGTTTGGTTGTAGTCCGAACATCGTTTCAAATACTTTTCAGTGCCAGAGGGGGAGACAAAGCAGGGAAATCAGGGGAATCTCAGATTTCAGCTTTTAAATGTCAGTTCCTCCTCCCATTATTGCCAGCTGTTTTGTGGTGTCTTGATCATATTCTTCAGTCCTGAAAAGACTAGGGGGAATTCCCAGTATTGATGTCTGCCCTGATGTTTTGTCCTCCCGTCCGCTCTCCTTGACTTTCTTTGTGGAAGAAAGGAAACGTGGAGGAGAGAGAGATGGTCTATTGGTATTCTCCATGGAGCCCAGCTGTCTCATCAGCTATTACTGCGGCCTTGATGCCAAGGATGCTACCCTCTCTCTCTCTCTCTCTCTCTCTCTCTCTCTCTCTCTCTCTCTCTCTCTCTCTCTCTCTCTCTCTCTCTCTCTCTCTCTCTCTCTCTCTCTCTCTCTCTCTCTCTCTCTCTCTCTCTCTCTCTCTCTCTCTCTCTCTCTCTCTCTCTCTCTCTCTCTCTCTCTCCTCTATCTTTTATCTAGCATGCTTCATCCTTAACCCTCTGCTCTGTTCCCTCCCACACACCATCCTCCCTGTTTCTCCTTAGCAGCTTATCTCTCTCTTTCAGCCCCTTTCTTCCATCTCTCTTATCTGTTTTCCATCCCACCATCTTTCTCTTGTTGTCTCTTGGTCTTGTCTCTTTCTTTCACAGTCTTCTAGTTCTCCTTGTCTCTTTCTCTTTCTCTATCCCTCCGTATCTATTTTTCCATCTTTCTCTGCCGTAAAGGTCAGAGTGTTCATGAATAAACTAGAGGATGGGAGGAGCACGTCCATTAAAGAGTTCATAGTGGAACAGCTCTAATGGTTGTGGTCACTCTGATTAGGACTTCCTGTCAAACGGAGGCTCGTTTTTATTTTTATTTTTTTCTCACATCGACACACTTTCTCTTTTGCTTCCTTTGTTAGATTTTACTTTTCTTTCTCCCGCCCTTCTCTCTTGCTCTGCCTCATCTTACTCTTTTTCACCTCACTCTCCCTTTCCCTTCTTCCTTTGTCCATGTGGTTGCTCTCTGTCACTCAATCCCTCATCCTTTCTGTTCTCTCGCTCTCTAAATCCTACCATCCTCTCTTATCCTTCCTTTCGTCTCTTTGTTCCTCTTCATCCCCCTTTACTCCAAACTGGCTCATCTTCCATCTTACAAGGGCTATTTTCCATACACTCACCCACACATTTCAGGCTTCAGGCTGAAACCTTGGGTTTTGCTTGCAATATCTCATGCACAGCAGAAGACAAGGTGGGAAATTAATGTTTTTGATTCACTAGCTGCTGTCTCTGGTAGATTCCTAAATTCTACCAGCCACTCACATTTTTTACCAGCCACTTCTTTAAATCAATGTTAAAGGCTAAATATCATACATGGTTTGATAGACAGTTGGAAAACATGCCAGTCGCACATGCTGCCTCGCTTGTCATGTTGCCACTTCTCATTGAAAAATCACTTTTTCCCCCCTTGCACCCGATGTCTCTGCATGCTGCAGCGCATCACCTCTCTTTATCTGGTCTGCTGGCCTCTTATCTCCAACAGTGTGTTGCCTTACTCTGCTTCCAGTTTGACGGTCTTATCTAGCCTCGGTGTAGACGAGCTAAAATGACATAGTGGGTGGTGAGGCTTCCCTATATATTGTTTTCCTTCGAAACAAGATTTCATATCAAAAAGATTTTGTCTTCAAGTACGGCGCCCGGAAGTGGTCATGGATGTAACGGATGTAAACACAGGGCAAGATTTGTGTTCACCTTTTTTTGACTGCCTACCTGAGGGCCATTTAGCTATCTGTAAGGTTTCAGTCTAAACAGACATATGGCTCATTGCTTTATGTCTATGTCTCCCCCCCCCTGCTCTCTCGCTCTCGCTCTCTCTCGCTCTCTCTCTCTCTCTCTCTCTCTCTCTCTCTCTCTCTCTCTCTCTCTCTCTCTCTCTCTCTCTCTCTCTCTCAACCCACTGCACTCTGTGGGCCTGGCCTGCTGCCCACCTTGAGCAGTTTGCTTGGAGCTGCTGTTTCCCTGATATGCTAATGTAATCAGTGGAAGTGGAGGAGCTGTGGGGAAGCGGGGTACGGGAGGGCTCATCCCGTCTCTGGCTGGCTCTCCAAAGAAGCATAGAGCACCCAGACGTCCATTCCTCTCCTCTGTGGTTCAGAAAGTCCCAGTCAGAGGTTTACCCAACCAGCGTGGCACAGTCTCTTGGGCATTTAGTGTCAATTGATTTCTTTGTTTTTCTCCTGATTGGTTGTTAGATCGGCCTTCTGACAAAGAAGGCATTGCTGGACTTAAGTGCCTAAGTGACACAGCTTTTGTTCAGTGCATTAACCACGTTCACTGACTATCTAATGCATAACAGTGCACTATGATCTGCATAAGTGTTTGGCTTTTCTCTGCAAAGATATAATGGAGATTAAAATTGTGTACCATTCATGGCTACTTTGTGGTTGCTCCTTCCCTCTTTATGCACTGTAGCGAGCTGGCTCTTTTTAGAGAATGCCTCAGGATCCAAAAAGCTGAAGGTTGACTGGGAAATACTCACTTTGTATGACGTTCCTTGCTACAGTATGTTATACTGCCATTGCATGCTCAACTACCTGCAGTGTCAGGCAGGCTGAATAAAATACTGTTAATAGTGTTTTGTTTCAAAATAAATTGGACCTCAAGATGTACAGGGTCCCTTTCATTTAAATTGGCTTCTGCAGAAAATGCTTCAAAAAAACCTTTCAGCCAATAGCTCGACCAATTCTCATTTTTCTCTACGCTAATGGACTATCCAGTTTAAAACTTTGATCTATAGCTGTTGATTTCACCGCAACTCCCCTCTCCATCGGTCTTGCCTCACACTGTTGTAGACGAAGCAAAGGACACAGAGTAGAATGCTAACTGATTGATAAGTTTGTTTGTCTGCAGTTGTTTGCAAGCATGGATTTTTTGTGATCAATTGTTTTTTTTTTCAAGTGTCAAAATGACCTGTATGACCTATTCCCACAGTTACTTCCACTACAACATAAAAACCATGCCTCTGTGAACCATTAAAAAATAAACCTAGATAGTAGATACTGTTTTCCACAAGCTGCTGGCCCTGACTTTCCAGCATTTTAAAAAGAACAAATACTGTTATACCATAATCTTCTGAAATATGATAGCCATATTGATATTCAGAGCTTTGTAGTTGTGCATCAGATAGACCTGTCCCATACTTTGTTTTAGCACTGTGCCTGTACAGCATGAAGGAGTTTTGCTGCTATTTAATGTCATCCAATCTAAGAGAGCCTCCTGGGTGAGAGAAAAAAATTGAATCTTGTTATTCTACGCTCCACACTGCTCTCCTGTGTTTGTAACAGTGTGTGCGAGACAGAAACTTGACAGTTTTTAGTTGTCAGTGATGTGTAAAGGGTATAAGCTGAACTTGGGAGTACAATTACGCTTGGGGAGTCACGTATTGCCCCTGTTCGACACTTCAGTTCGACTCGGCACACTGCGCTGATAGGTGACAAGGGCAATTAAGCAAAACCCTCAATGAGCCTTGTTATATTAAATAAATCACTGATAATGTTGTCTGCTTTATGCACAGATAGTCAGCAGTTGTTTTGTTTGTACATATTGAGTTCCATTTTCAGTTTGGTTAAAGGTAAGTTTCTGATCAACTTGCTTTTGTATCCCTTTAGTACAATTTGTACCCTTTGATTTTGGCAGTTAAACTGCAGCAATATGCAGTTGTTTTATTTTGTGTGTTCTAAAGGTGAAAAGTCCTGACTCAGGTTTATACTTTGTGTTAACAACAATTACACCATTTAATGCTACTATAGGATACAGTATCTGTATTTACCTTTTGATTTACCTTTGCAAGATCTTGCAAATATAAATTCATCATGGTGTGGTCAATAGGCCACGGCATGACAAGAGGTCCAGCGATAGTGAATTTCTTTCTCATCCTGTTGTTCCTCAGCCTTTCTGTGCGTAAGGAGTCAGGTAATGTCCAAACCTGACCAAGCTTTGAGTGGCACATGCATTATGGTGCGCCACTGCACCACACTGTGACTGCAGTCATTATTTTTTACCACTGGTTGTAGATAGTTTTCCCATTGCAAGGACAAACGGTCACGCGTGTGTGTGTGTATTGTAAGGCAGAACGAGAAAGCCTGTGGTGGGAGGATCCATCACACAGGGAAAGGGAATTAGCTGGGAGCTAATGAGCAATTTAATGACTGCAGCAGAACATTGAACTGGGGAAAGGGAAGAAACGCATTCCAACGCATTGTTGTAGCCTCAGAAGGACACACACGTGAAGACGAATCAAAAACCTTAAAGGTCTTTCCCCTCACCACGACAACTGTGGCCTGATAGAGTGCGCAATGCATAAATCCTTTGCCCCGTCTCATCTGCGTATATAAAAACTGAATGAATCAGGCCTCGCCTCCGCTCGCAGCGCCTCCCCTCCCTTTTCCTCTGCAGCTCATGATTTATAGGGCGAGCACCAGCGGCAGACAGACGACGGGGTTCACTTTTCTCTTCCAGTCGTCCGTCTATCTACCACGATGGTTCTTCTTCCGTCCTCCAACAGCTATGTCAGATGGCTGTCAGGTGCTCCTTCCCCTGACCACATCCTTGTTATCTTTTATCCCAGCTCAGACATGCAGCCTCTGTTGGGATACCAGTGGGCCCTCTGTGCCGCCCCAGCAACTAGCCATGTGACCATATCATTAAGGCTGCCCAAACCTGTCCTGAGGGGTCGGCTAGTTAGATGGTACGGGAGCATAAGGAACTGACCATGACTGGTTTGTCAGAAAATTACATAGATATACTCGATTCATATAATAGTGGAGCATCTATTTGCAATATCCTGCCACATATCTAACATTCCTATGAAGGCATCAGTGTTGCTCTTAAGAAATGTTCCATTCCACAGACATCAGCATTTAACTGTTAGCTTTCTTTGGCCATTTTAATCCTTCATACCTCTCAAGAAATATACTAAACGATATCCTTTTTCCAGGGGAAAGCACTCTCCTACTTCATGTCTATGGGACAATCACAGAAGTGAAAAAGCGCATATAAACCGAGTAGTGAGGTTGAACCTATTAGGTATAGATTGGGGATCACGCTGATTAACCTCATCTACTTTGATTGGTTGAGGTCAGTTCCATTTGGCACACTATCAAAGAGAATCCAAGGAACCTAGCATTAAAGGCCATTACCAGGACAAATCTCAACACGTATACATCAATAGGTAAGCCAGGAAACGGTTCACCCTCTGAGAAATCAATGGGTCAATACTCGACCACACCGGTGACCTGGACAAGATCAACACCCAGCAATCAAATTTTATTAGATTAGAACCCTTTAATTGCATTATTGTGCTTACTCACGATGCATTTCGATTTAAAAACAGCTACAGCAATAATTTGCCTTTTTTGAATTAATATCTACTAGAGAGTAATGATCAATGCAGTTTTTGGACAGCATCATTTTACATCTTTAACTTAAAAAAATAAAAATAAAATGAAACTTGTTTTTTGTGTGATACTATAATTTTTTGATTCCACCAGAAACAAAGCTTCAGCTGTTGGGAGTAAAATGGATTCTGCAAACCTCTTTGCTAGTTCCTCTCATTTCTGTAATAGTCAACTTACTCTCCTTGGAGATTAGTAACTCCTCCTTAAATTCATAGTTTTTGATGAGCCAAATATTTCTTCCTCCTTGGAGGACTGCCCAACATCTGTTGGATGAAGGAACTGCTAGCTCAGCACACAGACCTTGATACTTGCCAGCAATATACACGCTCGTATGCAGAGCCTCATGGCATGTTCCCCCAGCTGTAAAAAATTGGAAGGGCAGACAGGGGTCGGCCCATTAGACACAAGGAGTCCTTGCCACTCATCCATCTCTCTGTATGAGTGTACAGGTGACAAAAGATGGCAATGCCTGCTTTCCCTGCTGTTCCTGGGACAACAATCATCATTTGGGGTTTGTGTTTGTGCATAGGTATATGCATCCCTGTGGCTGTTGACAGGCTATGGTATGATGTGGGTACACAACATGATAACAGTTTGTGTATCACATCACCAAAATGTAATTTTGGTTTCAATGAAGGGATAGTTTTAGCTTTTGTTCACCTACTGCATGATTTTTAAAAAATCCAGAAAAAGTGGGCAAGAGTAGGTAAGAGTGGGCGGCACATGGTCATAGGTGCTCTTTTGAGGGAGAAGAGGTGGTGGTAGCATGTATGACGTTTCAAAATCTCTGCACCACTGAAACGTCATCATCATTTCAACCACTAGTTGGTGGTACTAAACCGGGATTTTCACACAAAATCCAGAAAACAAATTAATGCCACAATTAATGCCACAATAATTACTGTGATTAATATTTATTTGTTTGGAAGGGACTGTTACTTGAATTATGAAATATAATCCCAACAATTTTGTTTGTTTGTTTCACTTAAACATGAAACATTATCCAAACTGATTCCAATTAGGGAATAGCCTGCTGAGAGCATTGTTTTTTATGAGCAACTTGAGGCACGAAACTGGCGTTGGAACACAAAGTGTGTGTGTGTGTGTGTGTGTGTGTGTGTGTGTGTGTGTGTGTGTGTGTGTGTGTGTGTGTGTGTGTGTGTACAGGTGCGTGCCCATTGTCTCTGTGGGACAAAACTAAGCAAGCCTTGACTCTCCCTTTTGACGTTTCAGTGCAGTTACCTGGCCCCTAGGGGCTCTCAGGTGGCCTCCTCCTGGGTCTTCTTAGCCCAGTCTCCCTCTCCTTGTGGGAATCATCCACATGTAAGCAGACCAAACAAGCCATGTATCCCTGCTCAAGCTGTGACAAAACCTCAAGCTGAGGACAACATCTCTTGAGTTTACCACCCTCCATCAACACAAAAGGCCCTTTCACAAATCACTTGCTTAGTTTGCTACAGATATGCCCCTTTAATATCAGAGTGTCAGGCATGGTTTCACTAGTCAAAGTTTTAGTTTAGATCATTTTGAGTGACTGGAGTCAGATGTAGCTAATTATGAAAACATTACTTCTTTCTCCACAGATCTGCTGTCTTACCATCACATGCCAGTGGTCATGGTATTAGGAACATTATTAACAATATTATTCAAGCTTGAAATGGCTCCAGTAGATTTACACAGCTTCCAAGCATTTAGCTTAGAAGCATCGTCAGCTTATGTGGGTGGGCTACCTGTCACTGCACACTACTATTTTCTACGTAGCCTGTTGGTATCATAACTTTTCACCACTCTCCATCTAGTCAAAAGAGGGACCTGCACAGTCTCAAAATGGCAGCTGATCATCAATGAGTTTCTCCTATAATTAACAATTGGAGGCTGAAAGAGCAGAAAAAGCCCTGTCAGCACATTCTTGAGGCCATTTATAACTGTTAGCCATGCAATCTCCTTGCTAATCTTGATTGGATTAATATGTCTTCATCAACTGTGCTTGAATCTGAAGATGAATGAAGGGGAGCCTTACAGTATCTGCTGAGACAAGCTCTGAATGGATTGCTCATTGTCAGAAGTGAGTGGAGGAATGGCTTGAATACCTAGAAAATTGTTTCTCTCTTCCTCTTTGTGTAGCCTATGCTGTGTCAGGGGAACACTCACATGTGCACTTTCTCACAGAGACCATTACACCTCATCCCTTGAACTGGTTTCTTTTACATGAATCTTTTATCCTTTAATCCTGCTAGACTTACCATGCATACTGTATGTTAATGTTAGTAAAGGTGTCAGAGAGACGGGGAGGAAAAATGGTCTCAGAAGCCCAGTGTACCACCGAGGAAATAAAACTCTAGTTCTCTTGTCAATCTGCAGCCTTTTTATAAGTGAGAGAGAAGATTGATGGATGTGTCGCAGTATATGCCCATCATTCTGTCATGTTTTCATCTCAGAGGGAACCCCTCTTGACATTTTCATTGATGTGATTCTTACTCAATACAGCATGTGTCAACGTGAAAATATTATTCCCTATAGAGCTCTGACGATGACATTTTTCCATACTTAGGAAACGGTATGGAAGCACTATTTCTTTGCACTGAGAGCTTCGTAGAGAAATGCATCATTTAGCCGGTCCTCGGGACCCAGAGTACTGCTGGTTTTCTATCCTACTAGGTACTTAATTGGATTCACTTTGCATCCCGGGTGTAAAATAGTCTCTGATTAGATGGCTAGAATGAAATCCAGCAGCGTTCTGGGTCTTGAGAACCGGGATTGAAAACCACTGATTTAGCCAACATCATTTTTGCCGTGGCATTTCTCCATGCCACCAGTGGAGAAAGTTCATCTGGATCCCAGACTTGTACAGCTTGTGCAAGTCAGAATATTCCCAGACTGCCCAGCATGTTGACAGGACATGACATGTAATGAATGTTTAATGAGACCTTTTTGCTTGAGTGGCATCCAAAAATTTCATGCTCAGGTTTTTGAGAATTTGATAGTAGCTGCCAGTTACTGTATAATCTCTTAGCAATGCCATTGAGATTGAAACCATGTATAAATTGCATGCAAGCCCTTTCAAACTGTTTTACTTATTTCTACTATTACTACAGGTTAGGGGAGAAAATGTTATGTCTTGGATGCAGTTTTATGAGAAATGGTGTCAGTCCTGATTGGCTTGCATGAGTGATACTAAAAAGCTCAAAGGAGGCTCTTGTAACTGAAAATGCTGTTTCTGAAAAAAAAAAAAAAAAAATACTAGTGTGATGGCTTTTGGGATGTTGTGAAAGGAATCTTTATCAAAAATCCTGAACCATCCCATGTCATTTGGTACCTGGTGTTGCTTTATAGGAAGCCTGCGCTCACATTTTGACAATTAAGGATTTTTTTTTTTAATTAACATAAGCACAGGACTATATAGCACGCACATAGACAGAATATAACACACATTGATGTCAGTGGGAATATTCAATGATGCTATACTGGGTTCTACCAAATTGGTTGGCTAGCCACTGCAGGGCAGATGGGTATGGAGAGAAGAAAAAGAAATGCAGTCCAGTGCCACCAAGTGACCTGATCAGAATTCTGGGATAGTTACAGTAGCTGGGCATTGATCGCTGTCTGTCTATCTATCTGTCTATCTATCTAACCCGAGTCTTAGAGAGAGATGTGAAGGATGTCAAGTCAGTCATTCACCATCACGTTTTCACCACACTGCCTCATGTCAATAACTAACCAGGTCTCCTTCTCTCTCTCCTCCCCCTTGTCTATAGTTCTGACCGACTGATGGATGACACAATAAGGTAAGGACTGCTTATTCTCTTCCACATATGGAAAAGCATATGTGTTTGCATGTGTGAAAGGCTGACAGCCCTCCCTCTTCTTCACTCCCTTACCTTCTAACCACATGTATGTACACTTCATGCCTCTAGCTCTAATGCACCAGATGGTCTTATTGGTTATGAACATTTCCAAACTTGTAGACATGGCCAAGATAATTTAATGTACAGTATATGTTACACATATGTAAGATACAATTTTTTGCTAATGTAAAAATGCCTTATCCCCCA
The DNA here is from genome assembly GCF_048128805.1 of Centroberyx gerrardi. Lineage (NCBI taxonomy): Eukaryota > Metazoa > Chordata > Actinopteri > Beryciformes > Berycidae > Centroberyx > Centroberyx gerrardi. The sequence continues at coordinate 17,590,418 of NC_136002.1, read as the reverse complement.
TCCCTTCCTAGACTGGCTGTGGTTACTTTGGTATTCCAACTGTAGCAGTCAGTCACGATCCTTGTAGTGTTGTTCAACACATAATTTGTTGTCACTATTGCAAAATCATGGCATGGTAATTGCAATTCACTCATTTCTTCGACCACTGAAACACCAGCTGGCTGGTAGAATGGGGAAAGCAGGCTGTTGCAGCTGTTCTGTGCTAAATTCTCATGGGAGCATCCAAGACAAGACGTACTGTAGCAACAGTTTCGAGAACAGAGGTAAAGCAACTTATTTAGCAAACTGTAAACGTCTGCTGTGTGCCACCGCTTACAGAACAAATTCGCTTACAGAAGAAAATTTATGACAGCAGTGTGTGGCAGTCGCTTTACTTGTCAGGTTGTTTTTGTTAAATAACAAGTGGTCTTTTATTTTGTAAGCATGACTGTTCCCCAATTATACCTCACCTGTGTTAAATCTGCAATCAAAATAGAGAAAAAGCAACCAGAGCCATAGTGATGGAAATAAGACGCCAGAGTGGGTGATGTTACCTTTTTTCCATGGCTTGTGGAAATGGCCTTTTGGCAGCATGACACCACTGGAAGCATTAGCCACAGTAAAATGCACCATTATTCCATATATTGGACTGAACGCTGATCTTTTCTCCTTAGCCCCATTTTAGAGTTGCATTATAAGAAGGTTGACTGACTGGGCACAAACTAGTTTCTTCGGCCTGTACATATCAAGCTATGCTCTCATTGTGTCTTGAGGACTCCTGATTTAGAATCTGTAAGCAGTTCCCATTTGAGCATTTCATCTATGGTGGTCTGGAAGGCAATACACATCCATCCCTCCCTCCCTCCCTCACCAATCCTTACCCTTGGGTCTTCTCCCACCCATTCCTCTCCCTGTCTCCAGTCCCTCCCTCTGGTAAAGTACGGTACCCAAGGGACCAGCTAGAACAGAGGTCTGATTGGTTGATTGTGTTGGTGAAATGGTGGACTGTGCTCTCTGTCTCCCTTATGTTTCTTTGATTTTCTTCAACCGTTTTCTTAGCTTTTGCCCACATTCCTTTTCAAACCTACCTTCACCTCTGCTGTGTCAGTGAGGTTAGCTAGCCACTATGAGGACTTCAGTCTCCCCCTGCTAAAGCCCAGCCACTAAGACAGACCAAATGAAGCTTTACACCTGATTGTTTTTCTCTCTCCTGTCCTTCCAGAGATGAATAAGACAGCGGTTTATTCGTGCACATTATTATTGAACACACACACAGTGTGTGAAAGGAACCCATATCCTTTAGCTCTGATTCCCATGAGCAGTTTAACATCAAGCTACAGGCCGGTCTAGGATGTTGGAGTCAGCGTTGTGTTTCTTTCTGACTGTGGAGAACATGATCCACAGCAGAGCGCTCCTGGCCCGGGCTGCGGACTGTCTCCTCAGCAACTTTCACCCGCAGGAGATGCCATGACACACACACACACACACACTCACACACACACATTCTCACTCAGTAACTGATTGGCTGACTGGTTTCTAGGCTTGTTGCCAGCCAAGTAGGTAAACAACCATGGTGATCCTTTTATCTTGTTTTTCCTCACCTGTGCTTTCCTATGGGGCCCAGTCACCCTGCGCCTGGAGGAGCCTCTCCCCCGGGGCCATGGCTTGCTGCTTGTCACCTGGCTAAGACCTTAGTGTTACATAATACTATTTGCAGCCAAAACAAACAAACCAAAAAAAACCAAAACAAACTATTTGTTGACCATATTTACACTGTAGATATGTAATTTTGTTTACTTTTCTAGTTGGCCTGAGCTACAGAAATTAGAATAGTCTGCTCAGATGCTGTGTGGATGTGGCCGGCCCCCTGAATCCCTCATTTTGCCACAAAAAAAGACTATCTGTATGATGCCTAAGAGTCTTATTAGAAAGAATGTTGTCTTTAAGTAATTTTGTCTTGTATGTGCAAGTAGAAACAGATTTATTATCCCTGTTACCAATTATGGCAATGCCTGAATAGAAAATAATTTGCGGACACTTCTACGGTTCAATCCAGCAGATGGGATAGTTGTAAGGATAGGTGGCGGGAGCTGATTTCTTCTACCACTCAAATGCAGTGACTCCACTGTAGAAGTGAAGGGCTGAGAAGCGGGCTCAGTAGTTGCTATTGATTAGCTTGTGTAACAGATGCCACTGAAGGCCGGTGTAGAGGCTGAAAGTTTTCCTGCCAACTGCCCAGCTGCACTTTCCTGCCCTCAAAGACGCTGAGGCCCAAGTTTGAGGGCGAGAGAGGTACAATATCACAGCAACTCTATACCCTCCTTCTGCAACACCAAGTAACTCGCACACACTCATAGACACACTTTCTCACACACAAAGTTGAAGGAGAATGTTCTAAGGTGACCGACTGTTTCACCCAAGAATGACTCCCTCGGTGGCAGTTGGCAGTGACACTTTTAATACCCTCTTTATATTCCCATAGTTCCTCATAGCTTTGCACAGAAAAATGAGCATCACAAATCTGCAAAGTGCGTTTCAGAATCTGCACCTTCAAAATGTGCGATGTTCAGTGTACATGAGAAAAAAGGCACAATTTATTAGCTGGATTTATCAAATGGGTGGTCACACATTAAACACTATCGGTTTTTGTTATTTCAGCAGTCTAAATGTTTGCTTGAATACTTTTTTCTTGCATGGCACAGGGCAGAGCAATGAATCACCACAGAAACATGGGATTCATGTGGCTGTATGTGACAGTTGAGCACTCACTGGAGTGAGAAGCAACTAGTTACAATGGTCAAATACTTAATAAAATAGCTTATTCCAATTACTAGTAGCAGTTCTCTGCTGCATTTTGTACATCTGGCTTAAATCAACACTATGTAGTTTGGCAGCAAATGTGTAATTATGCGTAGAAACTTTCTTTTCCTATTTCACACTTGTCCCACCCCCAAAAAATTACCTATTTTTCATGTTCATAGTGGATGCCCATTTTCCCAAAATATCTCTGGTGGGAATGGATCGCTTATTATTTATATGTTGCTTCACCTTAAGCACTTTTCTAGGAGGAGGGTTGTGTGTTCTTGTGTTGGGCTTGTGCAAGTAGAGAGTAGCAGCTGATAGCATCTCCATCATACAAATCATACAAATCCTTCTTTCCACAGCTGAACTATTTGCTTTTCCCCCACATCACATGACATTCATCCCATGCTGTGAAACGTGTACAGTCAAAAGAACTTTACAATCCTAATAAGTGGAACCAGATATTTTGTATTTGTATTTGATGTGTTGTATTTTAATTCATTTCTGTCTCTCTGTCTCTCTCTAGTATTGCCATGGCAACCAAGGAGAACATGACCTCCCAAAGGGGCTTGCTGAAGTCCATACAGAGCAGGGTCAACACACTGGCCAGTATCCTTTTATTCTGTGTGTGTGTGTGTGTGCGCAGACATGCACGTGCATGTGTGTGGGTGCACAAACACAAATGAGAGAAAACATGCAATTGATTCTTGAAGGAAAGCTGATTGATTCATGGGATGGAATCTCTGCTTGTCCTTCAGAAAGCAACACATTTTGTTCCTTGATGCAAAGTGGGTCTTTATTATTACAAGACTAGTTGTGCCCATTGCTAGCTGGGTTTGTCCCGTGACTTTGTTGAGTGATGAGCAGAGCTGGAGCCCAAATTACCCAAGAAGTTCCAAATCAAAGGCTACAACAGCTGGATTGAGGAATTGGGGAACATCCATTATTTTGATGAGCAGGTCATATCTTCTATCGATCGCCTGGCTTCTGCAACATGCTGGCAGAGCCAAAAAAGGAAGGACTATGGAAAGTAATCAATCAAAGCAATTGTCTGATAAGATTGGTGGTTGTAGATCATTAAAGAAAGACAATATATCGTGGTTCTCTCTCCCATTTCTGTAAAGATAGCCCGGTGAAGGTCCTGGTACCGAAACGTTTTCAATAAAGTTGCTCTAATTGAGTTCAGTAGACGGTGTGTGGGAGCTTTTTCTTTCACCCTGTAGTCAGGAGTGCAAAAGCTCTACTATTTGATGGTTGTAGATCATAAAAAGTTAATTAAAGTGCAGATGTTATGTTTAATTGAGTTCTGCTTGAGGGCTTGAATCCAATGTATCTTGAAACTTCTTCGATTTTCCTTAACTCCTTCCTCTCCTAGACCGTTTCCCAGCCATCAACAACCTAATCCAGCGAATCAACCTGCGGAAGAGGCGGGACTCGCTCATCCTGGGCGGAGTCATCGGCATCTGCACCATTCTCCTGCTGCTCTATGCTTTCCACTGATAAACTGGCCTGGTGACCAAAAGCTTTTTAAAGGGGCAGGATTGTTCTGCTCCTTGTAGCATGGGAACCCCCAGGAGACGGAGCTCAGTGATTGGAGGATCCTGGAGGCTGCTCAGCAGAAGGACATTCGTTTGGTCCAATTCTAGGACAGGACCAACGTCAGCCAACACGAACTACTGGATTTGTATTTAGCGGTGGGACAGATGGAGGCTGGTGGTTGTGTGCTGTTCTGCCAATAAGGGAATGAAGACCAAAAGTACTAATAGGACTAGATTTTAAAGAATTATATTGATAACTGGCTTGGAGAAAGACTTTGTGCCGAGGACGGTCTGAAGAGACTAGGACTCGGATGCAGAATGTTGTCGTTTTCTGAGGTGGAAAGATTTTTAGTTGAATGGTCCTTTTTGAAGTGATGAAGTGGGGTGGATGGTTCATCATGGGCTGTAAAATGTGCATTAATAAATTATTCATATTCATTATGTACAAAAGTGTGTGACACTACTAGATACTCAACACTTAAAACGTTTTATTTTTCAAAATATATGAATTGAACTCTTGAAATGTCTATTGGGCCTTGTAATTTCAGACGGACAACGATGAATCATATGATGAAGATATGGTAACCTCACGACTTGTTGCCCTGCATGGAGGAGTAATGCACAATAGCAGGGCAACTTTTTTCATTGTTGCCTTTATTTGATAGTTGACAGTAGAGACAGACAGGAAAAAATTGGGACAGACCAACTGATCCACCAAGACTCCCCAGCAGCGTTCTTTAATTACTTAAGAATAGTGAAGCCACTCTCAGCTAGTTTGCATTTAGACCCTCATTTCTAATAACTAATTTCCTCTGTCATCTTTAACAACAGTTAGACAAGTGGATTGCACAATATGAAGTCATTTTTTTATCAAAAGTGGTACTGCTTTGATCTTGCAAGAGCTGTAAAGTAGAGCAATGTGTAGTTACCGATAAAGATGTTGCCTAGTAAAGATAAAGTCATACTACAATATACGAGTTACTCCAGGAGCTCCATGCATTTTACCTTTTAGAAGAGAAGTGACATGTGGTCTGTTGTAGACCGTTTTGAAGGTGTGAGTTCATCCGAGACAGGAGTGATCCAGACAAGGCTAGAGAGTCACCAGATTAAAGCCGTAGTTTCTTGATGGCGTTGTACGACTGAGAAAAGCGAGGCAGCTCTGTGAGAAACATCAATGTGTTTTTGTCTCACAGCTTGAGGCTGTTGCACGACTGGAATCAAATTCTTAAAATAAAATAGCCTCACTTCAATGGACTGAAGGGGATAAATTTGGTTCGTTGTCCTCATTCCCTCTGTTTTGATGCCTCACTCACAAAGAAGGACTGGAAGAATGGGAAAGTTGGCAGACAAGCAGTTTCTTGTACAATGCCTTTTAAGATGATCTGGTGTTTTTTAAGGAATTATCAGGAATTTGTGACTTTTCATCATTTGTCTTCATCTTACTTTTGTCATGTTCATCATCTGAACTTTCCTGGAACCCCTCTAATATTTTGCAGTGTTGTGTTCCAATGGATCCTGAGTGCTTCATTTAAAAAAACATTTTTTTTTTGAATATGATTTATGAACCCTAAGTTGTTGATGGAGGAAAGAGGCTGACTGAAGATGATGGACTAAAGAAGAGGGGAGCTGCCCAAATGATCCTCCCACTCCTCTACTCTTTAAAATGTGTGCGTGTGCATTAAACAATATCACTATTAATCCTTTCTTTGTTCTGAGAAATGAGGCTAGGTTAAACCTTTGTTCTTATCGCTGTACTTCAAAAGAAGTACAGTTGTTTTATGTTGGAGAATTGTGTCCGTTTAGCCTTTTCTCCCTTGTACAGCAGTCAGACTACTCACTGCCATCCTTCCTCTAATACCTCAGTTCCTTTTGGAGGGAAACCGTGTGCTGAAGTCTAAGTGTGGCCCAGATATGGGTGTGTAGAACTCCTCCCTCCCACACAGTCAGTACACAACTACAGAGGTGCTGATGTGTTGAGCTCCTGAATATTTCAGGCACGCTTGTCGAGGCTGAAGACCACCGGAGCAGAACTAAGCACCGGATACTCGCACTAAGATGGGTCGCGCTACAGTAACTTCTGCCAAGCACAAAGTCTGTGTTTTTACAGCGACTGATGCACAATGCAGTGCAAGACACAAACACCTACTACACTGAATGGGACAACATATCTGTCAGGAAAGGAAATCCCTATTTAAAGCAGTGTTTTTTTTTTTAAATCAAACATCTTATCAAGAATACATCAATCCTCTGAGCGCTTCTATCACTTCCCTCCGCAGATGGTTATTGATGAGGAAAAGGGTTTTTTGAGTTTAAAGTCCCAGTTAAGAATGAGTTCAGCTTTTATCAATATAATTGCCAACTTTTTTGGTGATTAATTTTCAAGAGTTGGAAAGGAAAGGACAGCCTAGGTTGTATCTGCAACCTAGAAAATGCTTTTACCTTCTTTTCTGGAGGAAAGGGTGCAGTTTTTCTTTCTGCGTTAAATGAATCATCTCAACCTGATGAAGCAATTGCTGATAATAAAGAACAGATTATTTTCCTCACCTTATTCTCTCTGTGGGATAAAGACATAATGCAATTTCAGGTCAGGAATACACTGTGAATGGACTGTTCTGTGTGATGGCACATGCCTGTATCCCCGTGTGTGTCAGCGTTGTGCTGCGGTCAGGATTGGCATCAGGCCACTGCTATAGTCAGGTGTGAGGCAGCTTCTGATGGAAGTGCAAAATCTGCCAGATCGTCCTTTTCCTGGGCCATGTATTATTCAGAATTGTGGCTGCCAAGAGCATGAAAAATGGAGGTGTGTGTGCTTGTGTGCTTGATGGTACAAGTGTGTATCGGGACCTGCTTTATGTATGTGTGAGATAAGTCAAAGAAACTGTGCTTGCTAAGCTCTAATTTTCTCCCTCTTTCCCTGTCCATGACTATACTGCACCTTTGATGAAATGTGCTGTAGTTTTTGCACCAGTTGATAATGTGCACAGATGAGCAGGTAGTCTGTTGTTGACGCCCTGAACTCATCTCAGGCAAATACAAGCTGTCAGCATGACATATCAGCAAAAGGCAAAACGTGGACCATGCATGGTAACATTTATTCCAGACATGCAAAAATGTACACATCAGAGATGGAAAACTGGCACATACATATTTTGGAAAAGAAAATGATACAGTAAAATTTAGGAATGAACTGAAGGTTTGAACTGTTTTACTGACAGCGCAGTGCTTAGGCTAGGCTTTTTGCTCCAGACCACCAGTTTCAGAGATGGAAAAGTGTGATCTTCAACACTCCAGCAGTACAGTATGTCTTGTAAAAACAGATTAGCTCTGTAAGCACAATTAAGCTGGGCTTTGGTGGTCAGTACAAATGACATACAGTATATGTTGTCATTTCAGTAATAATGAAATGTAATATTTTCTTTAGTTTGGTAGTAAACATTGTGGAAAATCTTTGGATTTCGCTGCTTTCAGATGTTTGGATAAAGATTTAACAACATGACCTTTATGTACAATTGTGATTTGCGTTGCCTTAGAATGGAATTGATAAAAAGCCATTTTGCACAAAACATTGTGCTATATTGTGGTAGTATTTGACAGATTGCATTTGTTCTTCAGCCTTACATTGATGATCTTCATTTTAGAACTTGCCAGAGCTTCTGATCTCTCAGGTAAAGGCTGCATAGTTTGTATCCAACAACCTCATTTTCGAAGTCTGATAAATGTCATCAATGTCAGGTGTTAATTAGCTGCTGTTTCTCCCTGTTTCACTATTAACCTATGAGCCCTTAACAAAGCAACCATTGGCACCCAATGAAATACTATCACTCAAGTTTGTTTTTTTCACTTTAAGGGGACATAATATGAATAGATGTCTAAATTATTCCTGATTTCAATTGCATAAATCTAAAAGAAACATGTATGCCTAAATTAAAGCTGTGGCTTGAAAATAATGCTTACAATGACTTAACATATATTTGTAGCATAAGCCTGTAGTGTGTCAATAGAACAGTCCTGTGGAGCCACATGGGACATAATACAGTGACTTTTCTCTGACAATGTGACAAATACAATCTATCGCTCTTGCAATGTAAAGAAAGATTATTTAAATGCTGCCAATTACTCAGTCAAACTCAAAAGTAATATTCCTTTGTACACGAGGATCATTGCAGCAATATTACAAAAAAATAAATGACCTGGTCGGCCTGTTTGGCCCATAGCATGCCTACATATTGCATATATATTTTCCCATATAAATACATATCATACCAATACAAGGGGCGGAAAGGACATTCAGTGAAACAATGACATATAACAGTCTTAGTATTATAATGTAAGGATGTTAAGGATTAGAAAGGGTAGTTGAGATGGAAAAGGGAGTGTGGGGGTGTGAGATGGAGGGTGGCAGGGATGGAAAGAGGGAGAGACAAGTAAAGGAGTGGCAGCCACAAAGTCTGGCTGGGTGGACGAGAGGAGTTAAAGGGAATGGAAGGAATTTAAAGATGGAGGGAGGGTGGGCATGCGCATCGTTATAGTCGGGCCCCTCCCAAAACAAGGCAAGGCTCCAGAGGTGAAGGGAGAGGTGAAGGGAGGTACAAGAGGGTTTGATCAAAGTCCACACGCATTCGCCAGTGGCTGGACTCCCACAGAATATACACAAATCACTCTTCCATGTGCTCGCCATTAGCCTGTCTGACTCCTCAATAAGAAAACTAATGATAGTCAAACCAAATGGAAAACTTTGGTTATCTACATTCAGGCATGCACTTGGTCTCAAATTTTTTTTTTTTTTGTCCAAAAGAATTATATAAAATAAATAACACAAATTCAAAAAAATGTGTTTCCCTGCCCCCTTCACAAACCCTTGGAATTTCCACTGATAATCCAAGTGCTGACAAAGCAGCCATCGTGTCTTAACAAACCCAGCACCACTCAGCATACAAACAGTTTATAAAATGTACATCTATATATATATATATATATATATCCATATATCCATATTTCAAATATATCTGTAGCTGTATATGCTTTGAATGCAAGTGTTTCAACAGGGAATATATGCGGGTTATATGCAGCTGTTCGAAGTTTGAAGTCCAAACCCAGAGTCCGTTTTGAAAGTTGTCCCGTTCCTGACAGAAAAAGTCATTCTTTTTCTTTTTCTCCTCTTCACTCTCTCCATAGATCATCCTCTTCATTTTAAGAAGTCCGTTATTCCAAAGAGAGACACGTGTGAGTCCTCCTAACCAAATACAAATCCTCATTTTCTTTTTTTTACCCCCCGTTTTTCCCTGAACAATTTTACATCAGGTTTTTCTTTATTTATGTCAAGCAAATGTTACTGGATTCTACTGCATGCATCTCTGGATCTTTTTTGTTTCATTTGTTTATTTGCTACAATACCTACTCCTCCTATGAGCTGGCTATTTTTTGCTTTCTGAGGGTGGTTTTGATGTAATTACAATATGGCATAGGGTTAGGATGTTTTTTTTTTTTTTTGAATGGACAAAATCGGTTTGTTTTTTTCTTGTTGCATCCGTGGTTTGGCTTTCACGACTCTTTTTTCCCCAGGTCACTGGGTTACTGTAAAAAAAAAGAGAGATAGGGAGGGGAGGAGGGGGGGATGGAGGGGGTCAGAAAGAGAGACAGAAGATTAAACTTACAACCAAGTCCATTCCTCCAGTATTTTGACTGGTATACCCAGTATTAAGGGCTTTGAGCAGCAGGGCAATTCTCCTTGCCGCACAGTCAGCCCACTACAATCGCTGCAGTGCTAAATCAATCTGCACACACACACTCATGCACACACACACACACACACACACACACACACGCACGCTTGTAAATGTGCTGAGTTGGGACACACACAAGCACACACATCTCATGCTTGTGTGATGGTATCATATATCACCCTGTAATGGTAATGCAGTATATTTTTTGTTGTTGTACACTTGTTGTTAAAACCCTGTGTGTCTAGTGACCATGCACATGCACACATACACCATACATCACTTTGCGATCTTATGCTCTCTATACTGGTAAGATATTGTAAGCAAAATACATATTTTCTACATATAGCACATGCTTACATTGGGCCTCATTTGGCTAAACAAAATATAAATGAATTTGAGACTTTTGTTTTTAATCACAAACATTAAAACTGGCAGCACTGAGTCTCTACAGTTTTGGCGTGCAGATCTCATCCGCTGAGTAAGTTTTGCCTCAGTCTTTTAGAATCTTTTAAAAGTCATATGATATCTTGTTAAACTGAGGCTCAGTAAATGCAGACTGCTTGTATTTGTTTCTGTACCTGAGACCGAGACGTAGACTATGATGATGACCAGGCCCAGGATGATGGAGACGATGCTGAGCAGGCGAGCCAGGCGACCCAGCCTCTTGGCCCCGTCCATATCCCCCGCCTGGAGGCTGTTTCTGGACTGGAAAGGAGGCACAGACACACACATGCACTGGGTGTCACCACAAGGTTCCTTTGGGTGATTAAGTTAAGTCATTGCACAAGCGATAGAGACATCAGATGTTGTGAGTTTTCCTGGTAACTCTTGAATCTACATTTACATGGGGAATTTTTTTAGCAAATGTTCAGTACAACTAAAAAAAAAAAGTAAAACAAAAGATTGAACAAGAGCTTTGCCAGCATCAAAGCTCAGAAACAGAAAAAAGTGAAAACTAAGCGTAGTGATATACTGTAGTTACATGTCAGCTGTGACCGTCTTGGAAAGTCATGTAATAAATGTGTTTTCTATGACTGTCATGGATACAATGGATACTAATCTTTTAGCAACACAATCTCCAAAAGATACAAAATCTAAACCACATTCACACAATCTCTATCTACAACTAGGAACTGAGTAGTATCAAGCCAGCTAGAATCAAAAATAGGACTTCAGGCCACAACCTTCAAAATAAAACCCTTACTGACAAACGTTTTTCTTTGTTTTTACACTTTTATTTTTAAGGCAAAATCTTTTTTAAGGTTCTGTAACAAGCCAGCTGGAAGTAGAGCGCCTCAAATGACATGGGTCAATTATCTTATCCACTGCATTTGGGGCTTTAGGGTTACAGGAAACCACAACAGAAGAAAATGTCAACACATAACAAATGGAACACAGAGACTTCAGTAAGTGTCACATTAGCATTTGGATTTTTAATGGTTTATTAGGCGATGACTAACAAAATGTTTGCAGACGCACACATCTCCTCCATGGATTACATTACTACACTTAGTTTGCCATCTCAGAAGCTTGTCAGAAACACTCAGAAACACTACAATACAAACAACTTGTAACATTAGAAATGCTTAATTATGTTAATATATAATATATATTAATCATACCAAGTTTGTTAAGTTTCTACACCCACATGAGCTCCATTTTTCAATAGAGCTAATAATTCTAAACCAAACACCTGGAACAAACTACAACCAAACTCCCATAAAATCCCCTGGTTGTTCTCAGTCACTATTTTCATCTTTTTCAGTGCATGACATTTGTATTTACATTTTACAGCACTATGCTTTTCCAAACTGACTTGCAAAGAGTGCAATGACAGAATAAGCTTCAGATCCTTGATAACCAACATTACAAGCAGCCAACAGCAAAGATTGCAAGCGTAAGAGCCAAAGTGCCCTGATAATATTTCTCTGCCCAGACAGTGAACATGTAAGAGAGAGGTGCTTGAAAGAGAATTGGAGATAAGAGCTAAAGATCACAGGCCAGGGAGTGGGACAAATTGTTTTCTTTTGTTTTTGTCTATATCATCCATTCCTGGATATTCACCACGACAAATCTAACTGTCCTAGGGCGTATGAGATGAGTAATAACTGAGTAATGAAACCGACTGGTATTCTCCTTAAAGAGGGGGATCAAGGAGTGCAGTCAAGATCTAACAAAACCTCAACATCATGCAGTCATAAAAGCACAGAATTAAAACAGTCACTGTAGGAAAACAGATACTATAGGCAAAACTACAATTCTATAGGCAATTCAGCCAGGAACACTCTCATCATGAAGTTAAAACTGTTGTATGAACGGTTACACAGCTGTATATGGCGGCTCAACGGGGAGCGCAATCAAAGCTCCCAGGGGTTTACAGAACAGAACCCAGCAGACACATATCATGTGATATATGCATAATTTCAAGAAGAGCCTACAGAAACATGCCATCACAAGTATATTTAATTAATAAGGAACCAGAGGGGAGGAGGCTGGGGTGGAGAAGGGAGAAGCAGCACAGCCAGTCAACAGCAGTGTGTGGCAAGTAAGAACCACAGACATGAATGAGTGAGGGATGAACAAATGGAACGCTTTGTTTGAAGTGTCCAACGTGATTGGTTGTGCCTGAATTAATGCAAAGCTTCATAATTGCATTTCTTAATCTCAATCACACCTAAAAATAACAAACCAACGATAAAAACACTGCAGTCATATCTATGTTCTTCGTGAAACTATGATGTCTCACCATCCTGCACATCGACACCATCGCCAAACCCAAACCTCAGGGATACTTTACCTTTTTACTTTACCTGCACACTTACAACCCCAGAACTAAGACGGACAACACCACCCTGAGAACGTTCCTTCCAACGTACAAAAGCTTGATTCTCACTAGCAGCACTCTCACTGGGATTTGGACTTTGAAATATTAATCAGCTGGTTCTCCATTAATCGACAGCGAAACTGTTTTAAAGGGGGAACGACACTTCATTTATTCTCAGCTGGGAACAGCGTATCGTCTATTTCAGAACAGCAATTTGGGATTGATGGAAGGATGTGACATGCAAAGCCTATTGGACTGAGCAGATGAATGCAGCAGCGTGAAGGGGTTGTATATCAACTTAATGCCGTATGTATATTGCTTTATGTCAGGAGACAGGATGATGTGTGAGTGTGTGTGTGTGTGTGTGTGTGTGTGTGTGTGTGTGTGTGTGTGTGTGAGAGAGAGTCATGATGGATGGGAATCCCTTGACCTTGTGCATTGCTTTCTTGACCGAGAGTCCCCAAATGACAAATCATACAAGGGTGATGTCATGATCTTCCCATTAGCTTTGGTTTGCCTTTAACCCTGCAATAGTCACCCAGGAGTCACTTTGTTATACATATGCCACACACACACACACACACACACACACACACACACACACACACACATGCACACAATTGCAAAGAAATCAATAGCAAAAAACAGATCTCTAGTAGTCCTAAACAACTAAACTAACTAAAATGAATTAACTAACTAAAACAACAGGTTCAGTGGTCTTTATTTTTGTATTTATTTTGACAATTCAACACGGGATATCTGAACATCACTGCCAGTCAGGTGCATCCCTCCATGGCAGCAGTGTATCCATCTGTGAATGGATGTTTTCAGCAGGATAACGCCCTGTGCCACAAGGCTAAGATTGTCCAGGAATGTTTCCACGAACATGACAATGAATTCAGCTTGATGCAACGGCTGCCCAGTCACCAGATCTCAATTCATCTGTGGGATGAGATGGAAACAAGCTATTCGGAGTAGATTTCCACTACCAGCCTGTGGGAAACACTGTAGTCAGCATGGGCCAGCGTCCCTGTGGAACGCTTTCAACACCTTGTTGAGTCCTGCCACAATGAAGTGAGGCTGTTCTGAGGGCAAAAGGGGGTGCAATGTAATGTTAGGAAGGCTTCACTAATGTTTTGTACACCAGTGTAGAGTAGGGAGTTACAGGAAAGAGAGAAGGTGAAGGGATTCCATGCAACAAAGACCATATTCTGGATTCAAACTCACCATGTCATGAAGGCATGGCACGCACTTGTGCCTGTGTAGCCACCATCATTTACTTTTTCAACTGCTGAAAAGTTTAGGTGCTGTCCATGGTGCTGAACTAGCCCTCTTAAGCCATGGGCCATGTACTGTATAGGAAATGGGTCTCTCACCTCAATATTGAATTATACTGCTATGTCCTTTGCAGGGCACTTTTCTCAGTAAAGCAGTTCAGAAACAATTTTGAATTGTCAATGAGCATCAAACATTGAATCATCTCTCACCCCTCGCTAAACGTGGCTTGAATTTCACCATGGTAGAAAAAAATTGAGCTCAAGCAACCAGAATGAGAGGTGCAATTTCAAAGAAAGTCAGTGAAAAGAATGTCCAAGCCTTAACAGTTCATGTGTGCCAGTCAGTAGAGGATAAGATTACACTGCAGAGAGAGAGAGAGAGAGAGAGAGGGAGAGAGAGGCCCTCGCTCTCCTTATGTCCCTCCCCTCCCTCTATTCCCTTACTAGTTACTTTCACTCCCATGAGCCTCTCTGTCTCCCACAGTGCTCTTGGGGAAGATGGGTGGGGACAGTGTAACCCTGGGCGATGCTTTGAACCAGGAGCCTCTTAAATAAACAATAAGTGCATTTACATTCATACTCATATTCTGATATTGTTTTGAAAGTCAAGTTTTCTTGTTGAATAAGCGACACCTAAACACCACATCCAATTTACAATTGCGTACACATTCTCTCATCATATTCATGAAAGTGATAACTGGATTTGCAGTCTGTGTCAGCTATGTTTCTAAGTTAATATTCATTATTATCTTTATTCATTTATTATGGGAATATTAACAATTTGGATAGAGGATTGATTTCAACAGAGTATCCTATATATGACATTAACTGTCTAGGATGAATGCAAGTGGAATACTTGTAAAAACACTTATTCCTGCAGAGCGAGATAATTCACTTGAATTTCTGTCACATGTAAGAGATCTTGTCAATGCATGCAATCTCTCTCTCACTCTCTCTCTCACACACACACACACACACACACACACACACACACACACACACACACACACACACATACTTCAGCTTCTCAGTTCCAGTGCTGCAATGTGAGGCTCTGGTAGAAGCAGTGTCCCGGTGGAGCTCGTATTGATCTGGACTCACATCACAGAGAAAAGCCACATCAGCACCTTAAATCAATGGAAGCCCCTTTCAAAAACACGGCCTAGTTAGCCTGAACCTGCTTACAGCAAAAAGATCCTTTAAAGACTGTTTTCACTGTATTTTCCATCCATCATATGGAAGATAAGTAAGATAGTAAGAGATAGTAAAGATAGTAAAAATATGCTTTTATGTGTACATCCCTGTTTGATGTGCTTCAGGGACTGACAGGCAATGTGATGTGTGTGTGAGTGTGTGTGTGTGCGCATGCGTGTGTGTGTGGTTAATAGGAGGGACCCTTCACTTGCGCTGATTAATGTCTGTATTGATTCAGAGGGAAAGGTAAGCCTGGTCATATTTGTTTTCTGAATGGGAAATTCTACCCTGTTGCAATGAAAGTGTCTCGTCCAGTGTTTAGTGTGCTGCCAGCGTACACACCAACCATTCACACACACACACACACACACACACACACACACACACACATCGCCCTAGTTCATGCGGCTGTTCCCACTCCAGTTCAGGAGAGGCGGGGGTGGGGGGATTAGTAAGTCTGTAAGTGCTCTCTTTCTCTCCAGCGTCCTGTCATTAATAATGGAGAGCAAGGAGCAGCTTGGTGAGGGGGAACACTGTACAAGCGGATTGGTGTGTCAAATAATTATTTATTTTAAACATTTATATCCATTATTTCCTATACAACGTCTTATTCATTCTTCTGTCCATTTAAGTTTGCTTCTACTGGTACAGATTCATACTAGAACTTCTATTCAAATTTCATTTTATACTAAATTTGTCCTTTAGGAGTGTATTCAACTGATTTTTCTTTTTGACTTATGGGAATTTTAATTGATTTTCTGGGGCCTTTTTCAAATTTCAAGCCAGAGACTGTTTCAATTTCATATCACTAGATATGTGAAGATATATAAAATTATACTGTGATTGGGGTTATACTCGCTAAGTTATAGAGCTTTTAGCACTCCGTCCATATTCGCTTCTATTGGATTTAAAATTCTGTTAATTTTTACCCTTGAATCTCCATTAAATTTGCAAACCACTCCATGCGGTCAGATGATCAGAGCTGTCGGACCCATGATTTTCACTCTTGGAGCTGTAAGCCGCTACGGTCCATAGATTTTGACTGTTGTTTATATCTTGGTCAACTTGTGCACTGGAAACAACATCCAAACTGCCAACCACTCAGTAACTGTAGCTGATAAAAAGAGCTGCTGCTCATGCCGAACTGGCTTATTATTATAGATCTAAAAAGTAGTGAATCTCCAGTCCAGCACATAACTAAACCAGTGTCAGACATTTGTGAAGAGAAAGGACTAATTAGGAGAAACTAACAGGAGAAAGTTTGGCTGGATCTGTCTGAGGAGGAACGAGTAAACAATAAACATGCCATCCCACACAAATGATGCAGAGCTGTAGTGGGGCACTAAGTAGAAATTATATTACCTCATGTTTTTCAATTGTACGCGGCATGGAAAAAGAAGAGGAGGAAGAGGAGGTGCCATTCACTGGTGTCCAAGATGTTGTGCGTGACGTACAGACAATTAAACAAACACTGTGGCGCCCCCCTTAGCGCAATCAGTTATATTTTGAACTGTTGAAATGGAGCAATAATTTTTATTTTATTTTTATTTAACCTTTATTTAACCAGGCAGGTCAATTAAGAACAAATTCTTATTTACAATGACGGCCTGATAAGATGCATCATTCCCCTAAATTTCATCAAAATCAAATCAGCAACGTCTCACATTGTGCGTAACGTACAGACAATTAAACAAATGTTGTGGCGCCCCCTTTTTCAATCAGTGTAATACACAATACTGTGGCCGTTTAAGATATCACACAAGTGCACTCTCTAATTGTACTAGGCACGTGTGTTATTACCCCAATTCTGACTTTCATCCCTTGATGAAACTGTCTCCTCCTTGTCCTTCCATAACAAATATGAGCTATAAATCTGCAAGTGCTGGATTCATGCCAGAGAAAGGCCTGGATGGGCTATATGTGGGAGAAGGGGACATGCTCATGCTGATGGCAAAGACATTGTGACATTTTAAAGTTTCAAACACATTTGCTTGTACGGCTGAAGGGAGTAATACACACAGAGTAGTGCATTTATTATCTAAGCGGAAGACTTGCCATACTAAAAGCATGTAAGGTTCCATACCAACCATTTAACTATGATGTTTAACTGAAATCAGACATGTGGGTGTCATGAGAAAACCAACAATGAAAATAGGAATCATGAATCTTGAAATTTATGGGTGAAAAGTCAAAAAACGCATGAGAACAATAGCTAACATCAAGGCATACAGGGCTCATATACACACACTTTCTAATGATAGAAAAATATTTTGTATAGTGAAGTTGTATCCAGCAACTCTATCTGGCTTGTAGTGATTTAACTGCCATCAGCTTAAAATGTATATCCTTAGATATCAGAAATACATGAAAACCACCACATTTTTAAGGAGATGTCACAATGAACTCAGTCACCATTTTCTGAAATTTGCCCTTAGATGTTGTACATGTTTTAAATTAACTTGGAATTACTTTGCTAGTGAAAAGACAGAATGCAAGAAACACGCAATCATGAATTAAAATGATGCGGTACAATGTCACTTTCTCACTATGAACATTAAAGAAGACTTGAAACAGGAGCAAATAATTCCAAATGTCATGAGGTCCCCGCAGCTTCCCTCCGTGAAAGGAAGAACATGGAGGAGATGGAGTGAGTGTCAGAATTGGGGTTTCAACACATGCTAGTACAATTACCGCAGTCTCACATATCCACAACATCACAGTATTAGCTTTGCCTCTATTCAATTCATCCGCTGTGGCCTGATAATGTAATTACTAGCACAAGCTTAACATTGCAAATGATGAATACTGAGCAGTTACCCTTATCCCTCCTGTACATTTCCTCCGGGCCTCTTATCAAAGGTTTCGTTCGAATAATTGGCTACAAAAGTATGCAGTGCTCCCCCACTATTGCTGCAGTATTAAATTGCTAATAAGAAGTAATTTACCTATGTACGCGCACACACACACACACACACACACACACACACACACACACACGCAGACACAGCCATCCATCCAGCAGCAGCCTTGCTAGCCCATATTTCACAGTCAAATCTGCCGAGCGTGCAATAACGGTCCTGCAGTTTTGGCCTTCCCATTACTGGGATAGGCTGGTCTGGGCAATAAAAGCCTATTACCCCTGCCTCTCCACTCCCCATAATTGACGGCACATCTTCTGTGTTTGCCAGCCGCAAACCTTCACCACTGGAGCATCTGTCACGGACCTGCGGCCGCTCGGCTCCTTCCGCCGACAGCTGGAAGTCGGCTTTTAGGTGGACCTGCTGCTGGAAGTGCTGCTGGATGAAGATGGATGTAACGTTTGGTGGTCCTGTTGTTAGCAATGCACCAACTGCCAGTGCACAAACATGCTGACTCTCTCAACAAGGCTAAATGGGGCTTCAATAGACTACTTAATTTTAGTTTGCTTTGGTTCATTTATAAGATTAAAACATGGATACTTATCTCATTTGTTTGATTTCTGTGTATTGGTTATCACAAATAGATGCTTTGCCTAGAGTGCTTTCCCTCTCAACGCAGTTTCAAGGACTCTGTGACCATAGCATGAATTGGATTTGCCATGTACAGCCCCTTGTCACGTGAAAAGGTTAGTGAAGTTTAGGCAGCTAAAACAACTTTGGTTAAGGTTAGGGTTAGGCTTTGGTCATGGTTACATATATAAAATAAAAATTTTGCTAAAAATGTAAACTTCACTCAAATTAGAAAACTCTGGTTGTTAGAGTTGGAGGCAAATTTATCCTAATCCTTTTGTGGTGGAGAAACGTATTTCTCTCACTTTTCATGCACAAAACACGTATTTGCATTTTCAGAGGCTGTGTTCATTTCACGACATTTCAGGGGACCAGGCTGTTCCCCCTGACCTGCTCTCACCACCTGAACAGGAGTTGAACCAGTTGATCTTTTCTTCCATTCAAACTTTCCAAAAGTATCCATTTCACATGGGCGAGGAGAATATTACAAGTTAGCAGTGAACTCACACCCAAGGGTTATATCATATGGTATTAACCACATTAGTTTACATTTGTTCACAATGAGTGAAGTAATCCTCTGTTGCGTTCGCTGCTCTGTCTCGCTCGCACTTAGCAGAGCAGACATCACGATGCTATCTGATTCAATTCCATTCTAATCCAGTGATAGGAACTACTTTATAGCCATTTGCTGTCTCTCTCACAGCCATCCGCCCTTGTAGCGAATGATGTTTTGATCTCCTTTGCTAGGCCCGTATCCCCTTTCCACATCCCCAGGACAGAGAAAGGATGTTGATCGCTGCCATGGAGCTGGCTAACTGCTGCAATGTGCCCTCTGCACAAAAACTAAATTGACTTCTCTCGCCTTCTATTGAGTTAGTGGCCAGCTCTAGTTTCCCCCTCCTTCGTTCTCTCTCTCCCTTGCCCTCTATCTAAGCCCTCTCTCTCTGTCTCTCACTCTGTCTCTCTCTCTCTCTCTCACTCACACACACACACACACACACACACACACACACACACACACACACACACTGTCCATGTCATTAGCAAGGGGCTGAGTTGTGAATGTCAGTGGGTTCAAGATGATGGCTCAGTGAAGTACAGGCTGTCTCATGGATACTGCTTGATATTCCCTTTGGTGTCTTACTGCCCATTGGAGTGATATTACAGAACTTTGTGGATTTGAGTGTTGGCTGCTGTACACTGTCAGAACTAAACTGTGCTGAAACCCAAAAGGTAGAGGAGCTACCAACTAAGCTGCCACCAACCAACACAAGTAATATCCTGACATTTCTGTCACAGAGGGTACTGAAAGACTCCTGGTACAATGCTGTCAGACATTTACAGTAATGCAGAGCGCAAATTACATGATTGTCCAAACCCTAGGATTTCTGTTCCGCTCTCATTAAACAACCTTCTCTCCTGTAGTTTCTTGTCTCATCAACATAGTGGAGCGCACATCAAATGATGTGGCACAGACGGCCAGTCACACAAAAGATTCCTCACTTCTGAGTTGGCTCTAACATGACAATTTTGTCTCAGTTTTCACAAACACAAACTTTTCACAAACGGTTTAAATGGTATATTCTAAAGATATGCAGATTTTTGAAAACTAGGACTTGCTGACGGTTCATAGTTTGCTGCCAACAGAGGTGAATATGCAGGTCCATTTGGTTCCAAAGTTTACAAGCAATACAAATGTAAACAACCATTAACTGCTTCACACTTCATTTAATACTCAAGTGCAGCTGCCTATCAGCCCTTTTAGCCCGTATGGCTCAATTTCAGAGTCTTGAAAATGGAGATGGGTAGCAGCAGCTAAACACAATGTGCCTTCTTCCAATTTTGTTGGCCTTTTTAAGTGCTTAAAGAGGTATTGGATCCATTGCTGTTCTACAAAAGTAGACATTTTGATGATATATGATTCCATTTTCCTTTTCTTAGCTAAGCTAATAACTAAAAATGCCCATCACAACTGAAAAATGTGAAATTTAAGGAAAATGTCTGCTTCTGCAAAATGGCATCCTGAAAGCCAATTTTGGTGGAATTCCATTTAATCTAAAATATATCTGGTGCTTCATTTTACAGTTTTTACAATAAATTGAACCCTTTGAAAACTTTACAGCAATTCCTGATACACATTCTCTCCTTTCTGCAGTTTCTACTACACTGCTGTTATCCTGCCATGCAGTTCTGCCCCTGAATGGAGCAACACTGTTGGGGGAGACATGACATGAAATCAGTATGCTGTAGTAGGGCTTTATCACTTGGACAATTTTGTGATATTGAGTGCTGAGCAAAGAGGTTTAGTTTGCCTCAGCAGGGGATTGGACCCCGACTTCTCAGTTTCAAGGAAAAAGCACACAGGTTGTCTGGATTTTGTCAGTCAGCGAAAGACCTTTTGTACGCAGCCAGGGGATTCTAAGGTAATTACATATAAAAAGTTCCAGGATTTCCAGTTTTGTCCACTGGAGGAAAACTGAGAGGGGGATTCATTGTGAGGAGGGAGGGGGGGAGGGACATACTGAAGTCAAGAGTGCTGATTGGCTGGGAGAATGATATCATGCCTCAGTTTCATGTCTCATGTAATTTTTAGCACTTAGGTAACAAAAACAACAAGCCTCTTTTGCCATATTTCAGAGCAGTGATTCTCAACCTTTTTTATATCAAGGGCCCAGTACACATTAGGGCCAAGGACCCCCATTTGATGAGATTTTGTCTCTTGAACCCAAATCTGAGAATATTTTTATTGTTATGATTTTGTCCAGAATTCCATGACTATCTGTATTGTAGGTAGAGAGATAACAGAGAAACTATGACCAAAACAGTCATTCTTCTACATTCTCTTAATGTGTTAACTTCTTGTAAATGAAATAACAGTGAAGTTTAACAATTCATCAATTTGCTTGGGACTCCCTGGAACTCCCTCAAGGACCCCTGGTGGTCCCTGGACCCCACGTTGAGAACCACTGTTTTAGAGTAACAACTTGCACCAGTGTACTTTGATGTCAAAATGCGGAGCTGTTTTGCTAAGCGTGTACAGGTTGGCAGGTCTGGTATTAAAGGAGAGTAAGCATCTCTCTCTACTTAAGCCTGTTATTCAGTTTCCAGATAGTATGGTAAGTTTAAATAAGAGATGTGTGCATGAATGTTTCAGATTTGAGTGCAGGCGCAATTCAGAACATCAGCAACTTTCCAGTCAAATGTGCCAGTCCTCTCATCCGCCTCTTTTAGCCAATTCACATCAGGGTTTTAGGAGAAAAATTGGACTGGGGCTTTAAAGCCATTGGAGTGTCACTTTTTATTAATTTGATTTCAGCTGCCTCTCAACTTCACTTGCATACTGTACAATATCTCCGTAAACAAAAACAATCCATTTATTTGATTAAAGTGATGTTTTAATTCCAGTGAGTTTAAGTATATTTGTGCCCAGAGCCAAGCAAAGATCAATCAGTTGTAGTTTAATATCCCAGACAACATTTACTGAACAAAGAGTGCCAAACAGTAGCAGCATAACCAACTGTCTGTGGCTTTCTCCACCTCATGCCATCATTGTATTGGGAAACTTTAGAGGCATCTTGTACGAGCGTTCTCAGCATGCCAGAACAATCTGAGAGAGGATTAATCAAGTGTCAGTGCCACTAAACCAGATCGACCAGCAAGTCTGACAAGATGGATTTTGAATTTGAGTGGCAGCACCTGACCTGTGCTCATTTAAAGCCTCTGAGCTGGGAAGGTTGAGGAGGTACTGAGCATACTGTATGTGTGTGTGTGTGTGTGTGTGTGTGTGTATGTGCGTATGTATGAAAATGAAATGAGTAAATACACTGACAGCTCCAAATGACCCTGAGCTGCCACTCAGATACAAAGTCCAGTAGTTGTGATTTTGGGAAACATTTTTACAATGTAGAATTCTAGCATTAAGACTGAATAAACCAAAGTCAGACGCCAGAAAGCTACATCTTTTTTATCTTATAAGATAAGATGAAACATTCAAATATAGAATATGTAAACAAATATATAAATGGATGGTTTTCTATCTATTGGGTTATGGGCCCAACACAGTTCTGTTGCACAGAATATAGTGGATAATATTTGATAAATATATCCTGGTCAGATGAAATTACAGTTACCAGATACCTTTGTCTGGCCTCTCCCAGCACAAGAGGATCATGGCTAACTGGCTGATCCAGCGGCCATTTTTGTAGTCCAGACTGGCTGCACTGCAGCAGACAGTCCTACACACAAACAACTCAGAGCTCAGACATTTCTGACTAATGGCCTTGGAACTCCAATCTCCTTTTTGTTCAAGCACTTAAGTCAGACAAACATAATGTACACTATAGCTGGTAAATATAGGACTTAGGCTCGCCCTTGTGAGACTCTAGAGTTTGACAGCGCACAGCAGCACCCAGGGAGCCCAACTGTTTGCACGTGTGTGTGATAAAGACATTCGAATAAAACTGAAAACTTTTGGAGAGTATATTGGATAGTAAATATTCATTTAAAATGTATTATTCGTGCTTTGCTGGATATGGTGTTTGGACTCAGGAACATCTCTACCAGTAAATCCTGTTGTTCATCAGACCCAGAGCCAACTGCACTGCACGCTCTACAGGATGTGAAGGTCGCCGACACGGCATTTTTTCAATAAAATAGGCAACACTTGAGAGGGGGATGAGGTGTTTGCATGAGACATCGTGTTCAAGTTCACAATTGCTCTGTTGAGATTCCAGTTACTTGTATCTGTGGAGTTTCCAGGTTTTGATGTAATTGGATAGAAATGTCTTTCATAATCATTTTCTCGGAACAATAAATAACTCTATAGCCTCAGAATGTCCCAGACCGAGTTTGACTTTCAGACTTAAATATTAAGCTACGATTGCAGTAGGCCAACAGAAATACAATCAACTGTGTTGCATCTGATGTCTGTTCAAATGAATACCATGTAAATTAGATGGAATAAAGCCGCTTATGGTGGTTTTCTGAGATATTAAACAAGATGTTACCCCATCCTTTTTAACTCAGTGGGATTATGGCTGGAGGTTTGTAGACCCCCCCCCAACCCCCCCCCCAAAAAAAAAAAAAAACCCATAGGCATCAATTGGGTAGCATAGGTCCGGTCCTGAGCCTAAGTGAGTCCAAATCTGATCTTGTCATTTTTATCATTAGGATGAGCAAAAAGCAACGATAAAGTAAAAAAAAAAGAATCTCAAAAATCACATTAGGGAATCATTCAGGACTAATAGCCTACATCTCATTTCTTAATGTCCAAAAATTGGATAAAGTTACCTCAAAATTATTATTAACTATTTCTTTGAATACCACCCAACAGTGAGATGAGATGAGTTGGATATTCAAAGATTAGCAGGACTGTTAAATTTGACTTCATCAGGGGAGGAGGGAGGGGGGTTAGTGGGTTACCCTAATTTGTCACGTTGACCATAATGTCGGTCATCCTCATTGCTCCACTTACTGCCCCAGAAATTCAGTCAATATAGCCTAAATTGAAAGTTTTGTTGGAGAATGATAGCAGGATGCAGGGGCCTTGGTTGAGTGAATTGACGCCCCTGACCCAAAGACACACACACACACGCACGCACACACACACACACACACACACACACACCTACACACACACACACACACACACACACACACACACACACTCTTACCATAATAGAATACACCAGCGCGACGATGCTGACGGGCCAGACGGGACAGAAGCAGGAGATGATGACCAGGATGAGGTAGTCCCGGGGCTTCGGGGTCTCCTGCACGCCCGCGTTCCCGGTGGAGGAGGTGCGGCTCAGACTGACCCGGGACGGGGAGAGGGGAGCGGTGGCCAGGTGCCCGGCGGAACCCGACCTCAGCGGCACACTGTGGCCGTTCTGGTCGGCCTCCAGGTTCTTGTCGCTGCCTATGTTGACGGTGAAGGAGGTGGACATTTTCATCCCGTTCCCGCCGGGCTCGGTGGTCACCGCCAGAAGTTTCTCCGTCTCCTGGGACTCGGCGGGCTGCGCGCCTCCTCCGCCCTCGCCCAAGTTGGACTTCTCGAACTCGGCGTCCGTGTTGATGGCCATGCTCAAGTGTCAAAAGACGAATTAAAATCAGACAGGGAATTCTCTTGACTCGAGTTTAGAATCGGTTACAGACCAAGAGGCTCTACTTTTCCATAATATAGCCCTATGAAACTTCTTTCACCTATTCTTTCAAACTGTGATCAGCTTTGATTGAATAACCAGGAGTGTGATCACCGGCGCCAGATCTATGGATGATGAATAAAAATTGAATCAATTGGAAAGTGATGTGCCTTGAAAGCACGGGCGTAATCGATCAACCCCGAAAAATCAGAGAGGAGACAAAAGCAATAGATATGCAAATCATTCTTCCTCTAGAACCGAGATTTCCTTCACCACGCATCCGCAGTTTGATTCATTTCCGACGGGGCTCAGATGTGAAAACCTGCCCTCCTCTCTGTCCATCCAAGGAAGAACAAATCAGTCAGAGGAGCTCCTGTCGCCTGTCTCTCCCACCGCCTTGCACCATTCTCACCACTTTCCTATAACTGTGTCTATTCTTATGAAGTAAACGCTTTGCTTTCCCCCTCAAAATCAACCAAGAAGGATAAAAATGTCTGAGCGTCTCTCTCAAACCAAATGAGAAAGCGAGTTGCTCCTTCTCTCCTCCCCAGTAGTTTGACGCGCCTCGGGGCTCTTCTGCACGCTGCAGCAACACAGCGACTGTCCTCAACTTGGGACCAGTGTCAAGTTACCCAGAATAAAACATAGCACCTCCGGTCAGGATTCTCAAAATAAAAGCCTTATTCACCAACAATAGTTTTTTTGAGTAGTAGGCTACAAAGTATCAAAGTGAAAATTAATGTCTAAGGAGAAAATGTATATTATAAAAGTATAGTGTCTTGTCATTTTGCAAAAATGTAAGTAATATGAGACTATGCAAGATGCAATATAGCCTATGGGGCTGTCAAAAATACAGAAGGAAAGGCTCAGTCCCAAAACATATGGCCTCACAATAGGCCTATTATTTTAACCGTTTTAACGGTTTAACTGTATCGCCTTATGTCTCCCATAGGTGTCAACATGAATACAATACTATGAAAGTAGCCTACAAAACAATACAACATTTTGAGTATCTACTTTACATATAGTTTCACTTCATAATTAATCTCTAGTGTTTTGATGCGATTATTCTGCACACTCCAATACCTAGACAAAAAAAAAAAAAAAAAAAAACTGGCACATTTCGGCATTTATTTTGAAGGCAAAATCGTCTTACATCCCGTGTTCTATTGGCTAGCTCAGGCTGGCTTGACGCATCCCAACTTGGAGCAGGGCAGTGCGGTGCGGAGCCCCCTCCCCATCCCCATCACTATCCCGCCTCCTCCTCCCCCTCCTCCTCCTCCCCCTCCCTTTCTTCTCCTCTTCTCAACATCAGCACCAGTGGTTTATGGAATTCAGCCAGCGGCAGATTGTGCTGCTATGCAGAATTTTTTTGCGGCCCGTGTTGTTGCTCAGGTCTCCCGTGGCACAGCCATACATCATAAATTAACTCTGTAAATCAATTGTCTAAAGAGCATTCAGGGAAATCAGGTTTGTGTAGATTTACAAAATGTTTTATTGGATACACAACAGGAGTAGCCCAAAGGGAGAATTCGTCTAATCTAAAATAAGGGCTGTATTAGAATGTGGATTCCTGTTGTTTTTTTTCTCAATTAGAGCATATTTGACTGCTTTACTCAAATGTGGCACAAGGCAAATGCCTCACAGCCCCTTTACCTCCTCTCTACCTCCTTTACCTCCTCCTCCTCTACCTCTCATAAAGGCAAACGTCATCATCAGACAGCTGCCGCCACAGCCGTCTTTAGTCTCATTGCTACTTGCTTCACATCAGACAAATACAGCAGCCAGAACTGCATTGGTAATGGGCTGGGTGGTATCCTGAATGCTTAATCGTGGTCCTATTAATGAATCATGGGTTTGTCTTTGATCCACTTTTATTGATTTTCCTAATCATAAGATTGGTGCATTAGTGTTCAGCCTATTGTACAGCGGATCGTCTCATTTCCCCCAAGCTCCTGGTACGCCGCACTGTGGCCTGATGTAATGATGGAGGAGTAGTGTGGATAGTGATGAGTGGGGATTCCCTGAATGAAACTGAGCTCTCACTGTGATACGATACTATTGATCTCATATTTTATCCCTAACCCACACATTTGCAAAAAAGTTCCTCAGTGCACTTCTTTGTCAGGGGTTTCCCGAAACTCAGAGGTATGACTCATCTCTCACCCCTCTCATTAAAACTCTCTCATTTTCTCTCTCTCTCTCTCTCTTTCTCTCTCTCTCTCTCTCTCTCTCTCTCTCTCTCTCTCTCTTTCACTCTCTTTCTCTCTCTCCCTTGCTTTTGTCACTCTTTCACTGATCCCCCCACCCTCTATCTCTTTTTCACTATACCCTCCATTGACTGTATCACTTCCCTGACACTTAACCCTAACCTTGACCCTCACTCACATCACATCACATCACATCACATCACATCACATCACATCACATCACATCATAATTCTAACTCTAAACCAAATTCCCAATCCTAAAACAGCCTCTTGTAGAAGGGAGGACTGACAAAATGTCCTCATTGTTGAGAATTTTCTTCATTGCATTTGTTCCCCTTTAGGATACACAACACACACACACAACACACACACACAACACACACACAACACACACACACGAAACAGAAAGTAGTGACGTTGTGTGCATATAACACAGTAAGTGCTTTTAATATGGTAGTATTATCAGTCTGGGGAATTTCTTTGTGGTGGGTTGGTCTGATGCTGTTACAGTACATCTTGCCTTTTTACTGGAAACTGTGTTTGTGCAAATGGAGGAAAGGAGGCAAGGAGACAAACAGGAGATACACACCAGGTCAGACATTAGGATGACCAAATGATGACTCTTCATGAAGATGTGGATGCTGCTTGGGCTAGGGACAATTTCTCTAACAGGGTTTTCAATAGGATCCAAGTTTAGCTGAAGTTGACCAAGAGGAATAACTGTGGACAGAGCCCCACCTTGTGGAAGTACAATGTATTTACAAGACAGAGAGAGGTGACTTGATTTGTTATTTTATTTTATTTTATTTTATCTTTTCTTGACTAATCACTAGAGCAAGTTAGTATCTACTCCAGTTCCTCGATATTACTCAGGGAAAATAGTGGCTAATTATAACATTTATGACTTAACTTGACACGCCACTTTTCCTTCTCCAGCCCCTCCGCTCCCCTGACTCTCCACCCATACTGTGAGGACCTCAGCCCGGCGTGGGCACGCCACACACCCAAACTGGCACCCGCAGTCTCTCCTGGTCAAAACATGCCCTTGTACTTGTGCCTGTCCTCCTGGTTCTTCTCTTCCATGCGCATGTTCAGCACGGCCAAATCCCTCTTGACGGCCTTCTTCATGCCGGGGTCTAGGTCCAGCACCCTGCTGAAGTCCTGCCGAGCCTCCGCCTCGTTCCACACCTCCATGTGAGCCTTCCCACGCAGGTAATAGGCCTTCACTACGCCTGGAGGAAATACAAACACATGCATGGTTTGACAGGTGCTGTTCATGTGAGGGAAAAGCGAGTCTCTCTCCGGTCTTGAATCCACAAGACAGCTGCAGATCAAGAGATTTTAAATGTATAAAGCTGAATTAGCTGAGGTGAAGTATTTGCAACAGATGAGTGAATTTAACCACATTTCACAACGGTTGATTCACATGTGCATCTACATGTAAGTAAGTCACTGAAAACACATCCCGCTTTTTAAAGGCTGAGTAAACTGCGAGGCTGTAATGCCTACACACCACAAGGCTTAATTTCTTTCACGATGATCTACCAACTGGCTGGAATGTGATGAATGTCTATTTAGCAATGGGAACATTCTCTAAGTTTTTGGTATGTCTGAGTAAACCTCCACTTGATCACACTAGAGTCACACACATCCCATCATTCCCCTGTCAGTGTCCACCTGGGTGCTGGTTGACGATGTCACTGGTGTGCTCGATGACCTCGTAGTACTCCTCCATGCGCAGGAGACACTGGCAGTAGTTGAGCGTCAGGGTGTTGGCCATCTTCTCTAGCTTCAGCCACGGGACCTCCCATGCTTTCTCCTGAGGGGGGGACACACACTGTTAGGAACATGCCACATGGGTGATAATTCAATGTTATTGTTTATTGTCTTTCAGTGGAATCATATGGTGGTTTTGGGATACCGTGACACACAATTCTGCTGTCTAAA
Organism: Centroberyx gerrardi; assembly: GCF_048128805.1. Classification (NCBI taxonomy): domain Eukaryota; kingdom Metazoa; phylum Chordata; class Actinopteri; order Beryciformes; family Berycidae; genus Centroberyx; species Centroberyx gerrardi. The sequence continues at coordinate 17,561,296 of NC_136002.1, read as the reverse complement.
TAATAAGAAGCAAATTGTATTCAAAAACTCTAACAAAACAAGATTATATTTTAAGGAATATTATTTCACAAAACTTCTGTTCGGTTCAATGGGATAAACATTAATTCGATTTTCTTTACATTTTGCAGACATGAGCCTTATCGTGATATATATTGATATCGAAAAAAATCCTTATCGTGATCTTGATTTCAACCATATTGCCCCACCCTAAGGCATACAGATCCTGTACATATAGACACATCTGTCGGAAAAAAATCCATGTTTTGTAAAAAGCTACACACACTCTGTTAGAAACAAATATAAATTCTACGTATATGTTATTTTACAGTAAGGTAGTTCATTCCCATGCGAGTCACCTTAGTCTGAACGTTCTTGATGCAGACAATGGCCTCCTTGTACTTCTGTGTGGCCTCTTGGTAGCGTCCCATCTTATAAAGCTTGTTCCCCTGGCCGTGCAGCACGGGCACCACCTTAATCCTCTCCTCATCATTCAGAGCCCACGACTCCCTGTTGTACTCACTAGGCTGCTGCACCTGTCTCACACACACAAACACACACACACAAGGGTGGGGTTTTACAAAGATATTTTAGACTACCATAATGCGACTGAAAATGCACCTGATATGGTAAACCCCACCCATCTGGCACTCCAAGGAGATGTATTCATCATCTTTAAACAATGTTTTATATGTAAGTGCAATTGCTATCTGACACAGATTGGCTCCCTGCACAGACTGGTGTGTGTGTCTTTTCTGTCTCACCATGATCAGCTCCAGGACAAAGTAGAGGGGCTGTGGCTCCTTCATCAGCTCATCAAGGTCGTTATAGCCAAGGCTGTGGTAGGCAAACATATTAGCCATGCCGCATGTGTGGATGTGCCAGTCGACTGGGTCTTTGCCCTCAGCGATGCGTCTCATGCTCTTGGACACAATTGGATAAAGGCCAGTGTGCTGGGGAGTATGGAGGATCACAGGAGTTAAAATGAAAACAGAATCGCTAAAAACTAAACGCTCTATCCTTCTGATTGTCCTGAAGTCTAGACTCAAGACTAAAGGTGAGCTAAAGCTTTTCCCGTCAGGGCCCCTGATGGAAACATATTATATATATATAGTTATAGATACTATAGAAAGCCAGAGCTTGCACCCTCATCATGTCCACCTGGTGTCTGCAAGGTGCCACTGTATCCTCTCTTTCTACAACCAACCCTCACATTGACTGACAGGACGACCATGCCTCCTCATTTATACACAGCTTATAATTCAAAAACTGAAAATGGGAGAAACAAATGTGAAAAAAACAAAACATTCACCTAATTCAACTTGAATGTAATATTTTGTTTAGGCTTCTATCTAAACTTTTCTTTTATTTTTCTGAATATGCTATCCTTTTTTATCATTTTTAATATATATTATATTTAACCTTTCATTGTCAAATTGCTGATCCATCTTTTCTATTTCTCTTTCGAACTTCAATTTTGTTATTTATAAATTAATTTTCACTTTTACAGTTTATTGTAGCATTATTATTCCAAGAGGAACAGAAAATGATAAAGCATTTAGCATTTCACATTTAGTGATTCATTTACATTTTGGCACTTTTGACATGTAATAAAATTAACCTGAAAAGAGCTTCTCTTATGGAAACCCTTATCATTTTTTTTTTTGCTATCAACTGTTAAGCTGATAGTCACTGTAAAGAGTACCTTGGTGGTAGCCATACTTTTCATATTCATACTTCTCATACATGAAAAATAATTATCTTTAAATGTACATCCAATTGATTGAAGATGATTAATACCAGAACAAACATTTAAATGTCTTTTTGGGTCATTTTACAGTACCTCCAGTCAGTTGAACATTCACTCAATTTAACATGGCAAGTTTGCCCTCCACTGGATAGGACTAATACTACACTACATATCCAGAGCAATATGTAGAACATGCATGTTGTATCGAGGAATGAATAAATGCCCTAAGCTCCACAAAATCTAATCGGAGTGGAGGAGAGTCAGTTGTGCTGATTCAGCAGGAATCACAGCCGATTAGGGAAAGGTGAGGCTGCAGCAGATTAATCACAGTATGCCTCAACCCCATCTGTCTCTGCAGTAATGCGCTACACACGCACACACACACACACACACACACACACACACAGACCAGACAAAACAAATACACACATACACGCAGACTAGACACAACAAGTACACACATACATAAAGAGATTAGATGCAACAAACACGCACACACACATACACACACACACACACACACCGGTCCACATACAACAGTAAGATGACCAGATTTTTTTGGAGGAACAATTCATTCACTGTTTTTCCAGGAAGCAGCTTCCATCAGATCAGGAACAGCAAACATCTAAAAACTCACTCTGCAGTTTGTCATTAATATGACATTTTTGTTTTTTTGGATAAAGGCCTTGTTGCCTGCAGCGGCGAGATTGTTGGGTGCAGCATGTGAAAGAGAATTTGAGTCATGCATGCTGATTTGATTGGTTCATTTATGCGGCTAATTTATGTGACTAAGTGACTTTGTGTGGTTTAAAATCTGTGTAAAAACACAACACAGAAAACTAAAGGTTGAAACTGATAACTTCTATTCAAAATAAGAAAATAGAGGAAAATAAGAGGGCACAGAGGGAAATCAACATGGAAGGGATTCAAACTAAAACTAAATCAAAAGTGTTGCAGATGTGCCTGAGGCAGTGTTGCCAGTGGAAAGACTAAACATGAATGTCTGTGATGAACCATGTGTATATAGATCAATCTGCTCCAGTGGATGAGGTGCACATGTAGCCTGTTGATCATTATTTACACAGATCAAAGAGACGATGGTGTTTGCTTTATGCAGCATTGGGCTAACACTGATGCACCACAAAGTCTTATGTCTGTTCTTACCCAGTTACTCCCACCTCATCTGAATACTATGGGGAATACCAAGCTGGATGTGTCTGTTTTATATTTCATGACCATGAAAGTTATTAAGGAATGTATATGTGCCTGTGCTTGTATAGATAGGGATCTTGTTATTGAAAGCGGGGGTTATAACTTCCACAACCACAGTCAAAGTTCTGAGCAGAGATTTATTTACTAGACTAGAATCCAATGTGCATTTTCTTTCTTTTTTTTTTTTTTTTACAAAAACAGCAGACCAATCAGTGCCTGTTCCGAGACTTTGACCCACTCACAATGGTGTCACAGCAGAATTCAGCCACCTCGCCGATCCTCATGGAGGACAGCAGCGTCTCCCAGATCTCCAGCTTAAACATGTTGCCGATCACCATCTCCATGGGCGTGCCGACCACCTTGCTGTCGTCTATCACCGTGCGCTCGTCATCACACAGCTGGGTGCGGAAGTGGAACGTCACCTGAAGGAAGACGGGAAAGCATGGGATGGAGTGTGGAGAGCAGAACTAGACGGAGCAGTGTTTCTTAAACCTACACAGGGGGGAGGGACAAGGAAGCACCGCATGAAAAATGACTTTGAGGTGAGCAAATCACTACTGCAAAGCCAGCTACACAGGCCAGTCATATTGAATTCAGAGCCAGTTAGCAGTATGTGTCAGCTTTTAAAGTGGTCTGACAATTACCACTTTTTTATGAGGATTTTAAACGTATCATGGGACAACTAACAGAGTTACAAAGAGGCCAAATAGTCAGCACCTAAAATGCAGATTGTCAGTCACAAAAACTGCAAAATGATTTAAAGTGGCAAGGGGAACAGTCTCGATAATCAAGACAACACATGCAAAACACGGACAGACTGCGTTGGCAAAGAAGATCAGCGTTCGCAAGTCGAAACTCAGCGACAGGGATTGATAACAGGTTTAGACACTGTTCCATTATGCTGCTCCCGAGATGACAATGCCCCCATACACACTGCTAAACAAATTCAACACTGGTTTCATGAACACCAGGATGATGTCAGATGCCCTCAGTGGCCTCCCCAGTCACCAGATCTGAACATCATTATGGGAAGTTCAGGAGTGCAGAGTAGGTTTTCTCACACTCTCAGAAAAGAAGGTTGCAGCTTTTGTCACTGGGGCTGTACCCTTTTGTCTGTGACACAGTTTTAACAAAAACTATGTCATGAGCTTCACACTGCTGGTATGAATAGGGAAATGGAAGATACAGCCCCCCCTTTCTGACAGTGCACCGCCTTCATCCCTCAAAGAACTGGAAGCTTTCCATCTTGAAGAATGATCCAGAATCCAGGACTTGAGTTACAGCATTCCAAGGAGGATGAAGCTGTTCTGAAAGGCACTTGATATTCATGTACTGTATGGTATTTCCATTATTTTGTCCCAACCCCTGTCATGGGCCTGTTTCTGTTTGGCTCGCAAAGTACTTGGTTGCATTTTTATGAGCCGGGGTCCCAAAGTGCGATTAATTTTCTCAAACCCTGATTCATTTCAGTGAAAAGGCATTAAGGTATTAGAAGGGTGGCAAAAAACGGGATTGAGGAAGGATAGATGACATATAATGCTAAAATAGCACAAGGTCTGAAAACACTGTGGTCATTAAAGGGGCATTAAGTAATATATGACCTCTAACGACATCCATTGGCCACCAGTAGGAATTGCAACAACATTGATGTGTCTCAACTCTCCCGTCCCCTTGAGTTACGCTGACTGACACAAATAATAAAGTCACATTTTCACAATTGTGAAGAGTGAACATATTATGATGCAAAAAGCTGTAATAATAATATTGTTTTGTCGTTTGCTATTTGGCTTGAGAATGAGGCTTTTTAGCCTTCGTAGCTGATTTGTCTTGTGACAGTTGAAAATGAGAGATGAGTGCGGAGTGGAGGAGACTGGGGCCGGGAGTTTTTGTCCCAAAGCAGAATATGGGCCAAGCAGTTAGTTTTGAAAGACAAAACTCTCAGCACCTGGCAAAGTATTTGAGTCACTCATACTGATCAACAACCCTTTCATCCCCCTCGCAGATATATCATGGTCATATTGTGATATGGGCCAATTCAAATTTTACTTTTTACCCCTTTAGGCCTAGTACATATCCAACAGATGTTGCAGATCTCTTCAAGGACATGCAATACACAAACCACAAATCTAGTGTGCAAAGAAGATCTTGAATTGATCTTTCGTAAGACAAAATATGGTACATCTGTGCTCTATAAAAAACACATAATGGTCAACTACACATGTGTAAAATCCAAAATCAGAAGCAATACATAAGGAAGATGTAGCCCATTGCTTATTGTAAGCGTCTGTTTCTTGATAGTGTGCAAATTCTGTCTCCCTCCCTGATATACTGATCTTCTGTAAGGTCTTAACCTCCTGACGCTTTGCAACCATTCTACAGTCCAGATCAGACTGTTGGTCACTGCATGGTCTGTACCATGCGCTATAAGATAATTGAAAACACAAGTTTACAGCGTTGCCACTAATGTAATTTAGAACATTGAAACTAGTCTTGTGGGACACATTTTCTTTCATTCTCATTCATTAGTCCACAATGAGAGCAAAAGAAGCTGCTGTTTGTCTGAAAAACCGTTGTGATGAGACTTTATTGAGTTTCAAATTAGATGTCTTTACTGCGCAATAAAGGAGCTGTGTACTGAAAGACCAGTGGGCCCTCAACCTCGTCTGTAATGGCTGAGTGCTAAGTTGCCTGAAAGCCTAAGAAGGGAAAGCGGAGACATGTTTGGCTAATGATTATCAGTGATGTTCTAGTCTCAGTGTTTTACCAGAGGGTGTAAAAAAAAAGGATTTGAGGCCTTACAGTACCTTCGCCCCAGTGATGAATCTCGGGATGTCTCCGGTCCCTCCGTGCAGGATGGTTTTCTTGATGCCCTCCACCCCCAGCATCATCGTCTCCTCCATATCAGACATCTTTATAGCTATAAGGAATGGATCACCGTATATTACTGTGCATATACGTCTTGTCAGTGAGTGTGTGTGCGGTGTGTGGGGCACAACGTGTCAGGGGTATGGATGTAGATGGCTGGGAGGTAGATGTGTAGCTCCTGGTGGATTAGCCTAGGTAGGGATAATGAGATTAGGAACTGGGCCCCCTCCCTCCCTCCCTCCCTCCCTCTCCCCCTCCTCCTCTTCTGTTTCATCATCTCTCCGCTGCGTCTTGGATCAGCTCTCATCAGCACTTTCTGTCATGACTGTCAGCCACCATCCAGAGAGGAAGAGAGACGTGTGCTTGTACATGTCTGCGTCTGTGTGGGCAGAGTGTCCAAATCTGTCAAATGCACTGCAAGAACAGAACCCTGGAGTGTGTAGGTGTGTGTTTGTGTGTGTGTGTGTGTGTGTGTGTGTGTGTGAGAGAGAGAGAGAGAGAGAGAGAGAGAGAGAGAGAGAGAGAGAGAGAGAAAAGAAACACAAATAGGAGAATGAGAGTGGGACATGGTTTCCATTCCAGAGGAAATTTCCTGGATTTAGCGATATGTGGAAATGGCGATCTGAGTACCGCAGTGAATACTGAGAAATGGTAGCGCAGACAATTACAGTATGGACTCCTTGACCCTGTCTATTACACATCTGTCTCCCATCTGGGCAGGGTGTGTGTGTGTGTGTGTGTGTGTGTGTGTGTGTGTAATCCAAGGCTCCTGAAGTGCTTGCTAACAAAGTCTGTAAGCAGTTTAAGGGGCAATTATTCTCAAACATTACCCAGCGTTAATGTCTTATTCTGTACTAATTGCACAAATAGAAAACCCCATAACCGTTCCTTGGCAATGCTCACAATTGTATAACTTTATTGCTTTGTGTTTCCTTCGTGGGGCAACATGAGACAATGGGTATTTCATCACATATTATCAGGCAAAGTTACTGTGTTATCTGTACTGAAATAAGAACTTTATATCCTTGCCTGGGACAACAATCTGTTCTCAAGTTGGCTTTCTTTCCACTCATGTGACAATCAGGATTGGGCAACAGTTCGGTATGTACTTGGCGGCCCTCCAAGGCAGAGGCAACAAGGGGATTCAGCGCCCTCCTGTGGAAGAGATTGGTAGTGGCTTACATATCAATGACAGAGCAAAGTGTGATCCCAGAGAGCTGGTAGCGGGTGAGGTGATGAAATTGTCATAGATATTACTTTAATGGCAATATACTTAAAATGACTAGAAAATAGGCCAATTGTTTCTCCTGTCTGTCTGATTTTTGCTGCTCTGTCTCCCTCATCCTTCACATTGAATATCTCTGTGGTCTTGGAAACATTGAAACACTGAAAATGTAACATGGGCATATGGCGTGGTGCTTCTCTGGGATTACAGGTTTGTGTTGCTATAGTTACAGCCTTCTACATCATCATATCACTTAGTTTAAGGGAAGGCTCTGATATCTTGCATTCAATTTTATAGATTGCACGCAAGATATATTATATGCAAGAGAGATTATATATTTGTTGCTGGACCTACGACTTCATTCTGAAACCTTAGGAAAACCTTAGGAGAGCTTTATAAATGGATTTGAAAGAGTGATTCAAAGTCGCACCTATGTCCTCACCTCATTGAAAAGGACAGAGAGAATGGGGGGATGACAGAGAGAGAGAGAGCAGCAATGCCTTCCACCTGTTGGAGAGGTAATAGTATGACAATGGTGTGTGCTGTAACTCCGGCTTAGTGTCAGAGTGACTCATGCTGCTTGCGTCACACCACCCACGCCTTTCTGTCCATGTGCGTCTATGCGTGTGTGTGTGTGTGTGTGTGTGTGTGTGCATACACGCTTGCATGTCAATTTTTTTTTGCATGTGTGTTGTAGCGTGGCAAGTCGAATGTGGCAGAGTTTGTTGAATGTGTCAGAGTGCATTTATGTGCACGCATGCATGTGTGTGAGTGTGTGTGTGTGTGTGTGTGTGTGTGTGTGTGTATGCGTGAGAAGATATCCCTCTGAAAGCAGTCCTCCCAGCATGAGCTACACCGTGTTCTCCGTCATATTTAGCCCTGATGGAAACCCATTGCTGATGCATTAGTTCCACGTTAAGCATGTCATACTCTATTTCTGGAAAGTACAGCCATGGAGTTCTTGGGGCGGAGCCATTCACTGTGTAAAGGCCATTCATTCATATACATAACACAGGGGGGGAGGGCTCCTTCCATGACGCACAGCATACACGCACATAGAATAATGTCTATGAATGTGTGTGTGAGAGAGAGAGAGAGAGAGAGAGAGAGAGAGAGAGAGATAGACAGTATCCTCATTACGTTCCTTGTCAGAGTGACATGTAGAGCTGACCTAGCAGAAGCAAAGTGAAAAGGATCATGTACTGTGGGGGGCGCTATGTAAGGTGGAGTGACATGACACACACACACACACACACACACACACACCTACACACACACACACACACACACGCATATCAAGGCCAGGACACCTTGTCACTAAGTGTCCATCTCCTGTGTGTGTGTGGGTTCCTGAGATTGAGGAGAAGTGACAAGGTGGAGGTTGCACTGGTGAATCACAGGCTCCCTGGACAGCCAGCTACTTCCAGGGAGAGGCTCACACACACACACACACACACACACACACATTCACACAAGTGTACAGACGCATCTTATCTGTGCATGCACGTACTTATAGCCTACTGCTGATACTCACGCAACACACACTAAGACTGAGGCACAAGAGGTTTACACCTTCACACACCTTAATCTACCTACACACACCTACATTCTGGCCTACAGATTTACACACAAACATTTTGCACGCGCTCCGCCCCGCCCTGTTCCTGCACAAACCCCAGGAACATGCTGTCTTTTTATTAAGAAGGATTGCTCTCTGAGAAGAACAGACATGCGCACTGCCCAGGGGCTGTACCCTCAGTCGGAAATATGGATTACATAGACCGCTTCACACACACGCATAAACACACACACAAACACAGACACACACGCTCACACACACAAAGCAGAGATGGTGGAACAGAATGCTAAACATCTCCAGTGGAGACATCTTGCCAGAGGTTTCATCTGTTCTGACTTTGGAAGGAAAACATCAGAGAATTCCAGCCTTGGTCGAATTTACATCACACACACACACACACACACACACACACACACACTGGAGCGTTTTTGCACCACTAGGGCTCATCCAGCCATATTTTCATGTTGACATATGTCGTGGTTCTAATATTGTGTGCCATTGGGTATGATGCCATTAGTAATCAGCTCATGACAACTTGCCTGAACAGGTGAAGATATGTGGAATGTGTTGTATGTGAAGGCAGTGCTGTCCCTTTATTCTACTTGATGGTTTGTTATATGTTTGTCTTCTTCTTCTTCTACTACCAATAATAATAATAATGCAAAGTTACTGGTATCCTAATAGTCTGCCTCTCAGTGACATTTGGACCACCATCAAGCATTATTTGAGTGTCAGTCTGAAATTGTGAGATCTGGATATAAAAGTTATGCAGATGGTGATAATTGTCCCTGGCTAAAACGAGACACAGGGCCTCGTCTGCCGTTTAACAATTTTTTATTCCACCTTTTTTTTTAACCAGGCAAGTCAATTAAGAACAAATTCTTATTTACAACGACGGCCTGGCAAGAGGCAAAATGCCTCTTGATGGGGAAAGTAAGGACATGGGTAGCAATTCATCCCACGTCAAGTGAGTCACACCGCTAACATTTTGCACACAACCTCTAAGGTGAACATTTAAATAATTACACAGAATTACAGCTGTTTTTTAAAATTTTTTATTGTACCAATGCAATGCAAATATGTGGTGCAAAAATGTGAGTGATCGACTGCAGGGATGATCAGAAAATATCCAGTTGATGACAGTTCTAAGTATGATGGAATTTTGCAAATCTAGACACTAGACAGTTCCAAATTATTTCACTATGCAAACATTTTACAGCCAGTGTGTAGGCATTTGCAAGGAATATATTAAGTGAATTTTCATCTTAACACCATGGAAATTTTTTTGCACAGAAAATTGCCCTTGGTCTGATAAGGCTCAACCACCCTTTCACCCTTTATTAGACTCTGCATTTGTAGTCTATGACATTAAAATGATTTGGGTCAGAGCTGGTAGGATTATCGAACAACAATACGTTGAACAAAAGCTAACAAATTAATAAATATATGGCTATCTATGTCATATCTTTGTTTCTCTCTACAGTTCATTTATCTTATTGCCTCTCTGTTGTGGGGGGCAGAGCATGATATCCACAAGAGAGTGGCACATTTAAATCCATCCATTCTTGAATGAATCAATTGTTATTCAATTTTTGAACTTACACCCTTTCGCTGAATTGCTGCCTAACCAGAGTAAATGTCCAGGGGAACGCTACACTCTGTCATTCATGATGACAATGGAGCAGACAAAATTGGCAATAAAGCTGTGAAATGAGGATCATCAAAGTCACTCCTTTCCACTTTGCGGTATTCTAGTTCCCCAGATTAGGAAGCAAAATTGGTAAGATTCCCAGTCCTTCCCTCACATTTCCTCCGCAGATCTGAAAGGGATAAACAAGATGGCAGCAGTTCAATCAAGCCAGTCAAATCCTCCGGGCCCCGCGGGATTTCATATTTGGATTTCATATTCAACTTCATTTTTTCCCCCAAAACTTTTTTCAAATATGTGTATATGATTTATTTATAAAAGTGACTGAAATGGAGTAAAGCTGTGCACACAACTTTCATTTATAGATTACAAACGTCTCTGGAATTTGAACAAACATCAACAAGGCTCAGCTCCTAACAATGTATGTCCTAAACTGAATTGTGGCTGAATCACAGTGTGTTGTGAGGAAAATAAAGTAGGCTTTTTATCTCTTTATCTTTTTATCTCTTTCAGATGTGGGCAAGTCATGGTGCAAATTGGAACTTTTTCAGGTAAAATTCAAGGTTTCTGAATACGGTGATGTAGATTTCTAAGATCAAATTCCAGTGCAGGACTTTGTTTTTATCAAGAAGGCCCCAGATCTGAAGATTGCATAATGATAGGCAGGGTGGCAGCATCCCAATCATGTCTTTCCAACCAGTCCTCAGGCGTGAAGGCCTGCTTCCACCAACAAAAAATACTTTTTTTTTTCTTTTCTACTGTGTGCCAATGGGACAAAGATGATCTCAGTGCTATGGCTGGATTTACACAGGAAAAAAACCCCACAAAGCTGATATTTAACCCTACGTGACACAGATATGATAGCGTTTCCATGTTTAGCCAACAGTGAAAAGATCAAATCTGTGCCATGTGTGGATAAGAATTTAATTCTCTCTTCCTTGCGTAAATCCAGTCCAATATAAGGCAGCAAAAGACAGGCTTGACATGTGCAAAGCAGACTGTGGGCAGCTTGCCAGAGCAGAGAAGGTCAGAGGTCAGAGTCACTGCTCTCACAAGCACAGAGGACACCAGATCCTGCAGTGCCTGTACTGGCCAACAGGAGGACTGCAGGATAGCTCAGTGTGTGTGTGTGTGTGTGTGTGTGTGTGTGTGTGTGTGTATGTGTGTGCATGTGTGTGTTAGCAGTAGCTGTCCTGACTTGCAAAACTCTCAGGAACAGCCTGCACTGGAATCTTGTGAAGTCATGCAGTAATGACAGGCAAGAAGATTCCGGAATGACACATTAGCTAAGATTCCGAGGTATCAACATCAGTTACTCCTCTTAAATTACACACACATCTGACCTAATGCAGACTCTGTGCAGTGGGGTGACTTCCCGCCCGCAAATTAAATACACACACTTCACTAATTAATTGTTTCTGATTGCCACTAATAATCCTTTAGCCTATATTTGTTCGTTTCATTGCACTCTCATAAGGAAGTGTTTTGTTTTTGCCCTTATATTCACAGCTCTTCCCTAATCCCCGCTCTTGCCCCTCCTCCCCACTCTTGTCAGAGCCGCTGGCCTTTGGTTCCCCGGCGGCTCGTCCCAGCCGCAGCTCCCCCTGACCGAGCCCCTGCCGTCCCGCTCTCCGCCTGGCCCCGACCTTTAGCTACATACCAGAACACATAGCGGCCGGGACAAAGGGCAAATGCAAACTACACATAAACACGCACATGCGGTACATACCTATACTCTCTGCTTCTTGCACAGACATGCACACACAAATGCACAGGTGTCCTTTACAGCACACAACATATCGGATCTAGATGCGTGATGCAGCCTGAGGATTGTACAGACATCATAAGTGCTTGTAACTATGCCCATCTTTGTTTCACAAAAAAACACAGTCTGTCACGCACACACACACACACACACACACACACACACACGCACACACACACACACACACACACGCACACAGCATGGTTGCTGACACAGCCACCTTCACACAATCACATGGGCCCTGGGGCTCTTCCACAAGCTGGGTTACCCAGGGTGACCAGTTGGCTAGGGGAATATTCTGGGATGGCATTGGGAGCCAGTGAAGAAATGATAGCGAGGTTATGGGAAAGCAGAAAAGAGCTGGCATGCAGACACACACACTATTTTGTAGTCCTATTTTAGTGCTTTGGAGTGTTTATTCCTTGATGTGTCAACCTCTAAAAATCATGTTAAAGGTGATGGTGGGCAATTTACAGTTTAATGGCTGTGACTGCTTCCACTGAAAATTCATGATTTGTATGAAATGGTGTTTTTCACCTAGAGTGTTTTGTAGAATGTTTTTCTTCAACATAAGTACTAAATGCAGGTCTAAGACATTTGGAGTGCAGTAAATAGCGGGGTATTTGCATTGAAATGCAGCTGAATAAAAGTGCTCTATAATGGAAATATTCAAGTAAAAAGTCCTTAAGAAATATAAGCTACTTAAGAGCAGCACTCCTTAACAGCAGGCCTACTCAGCACTACTACTACTATTACATTCCAACTCTTTATAACAAAACACATGTCTTTACAACACCATCCCTTAATTTACAGAATGCAAATCTGTAGCTGTATCATGATTTATCCAAGTGGGTGTAAGTTGTCAGAACTGTCAGAAGTAATTGACAGTATTGTTTTGATGAGACACTGACAAAGACACGTAAATCCTGCTGTGCCCAGGCTGTGAGCTAATTGACTTAATAGACCTAACAGACCTATCAGACCTAACAGACCTAATCCCACTGTTTACTTTCAACAAGAGCTCATGCCACTATCAAGACACCTCCTCAGCCACCCAAATCCATCCTTAACAAGTAGCCAAAAAATTAAAAAACAGAGATCTTTACACAAAAACAGCAAAAAGACAGGCTTCAGTCTCAGAATATGCTCTTGAGATCATTGGTACTAATACACACCAAACAGAGGTCCAAACATTCAAGAGTCATATCCATACCTTGCACTGGGGCTTCACTACAGTGTGTGAAGTGAATCAGACCCTAATTCTTCTCAATACATTTTGAAATCTAGTCCCATGCCATGGTCATCTCAGCAGCATGTCAACAAACCCTGATTTCTTTCACTGTTTTTCTTTTAGCAGCATGCAGTAGAGGCATTTAAGACAAATAGACTAATAATGAGAAGATAACGAACACACTTCGACATGCCACAGTAAATTGGTGTAATATTTACTCAATAGAAATTTGGCTATTGACTAGACTTAAACTACCCAATGCTGGATTACTTGTGCTTGTAAACAGACGTAATGGATATTTCTTTTATAGTATAGTATGGATAATCTAATTTCCCCAATAGCTCTACTGCAGTAGAGTGCAGGTGCAAAGGCACACTTCGGCAAAGGTGGCAAAATGCCATCCATTCTCTTTACTTTCTAATTTCTTTGACTGCAAGGTGAAGAGGACTCCCCAATAGCGAATTAAATTGCTGTATTTCCAGACAAGATGCAAAACAAAAGTTTTGACCAATTGATTTTGACGTTCACTTTTGATCAGCCAATGACAGATTAAAAAACACAAAATAACTACAAACAGTATAAAAGGTTGCTTTGTAAATCAAGTGTGAACCATCTCTCTCTCAGCCTTATGTGTAGCAGCTAGCATCAATGCCTAAACAACAGACCACTGCCACCTACACCAGCTCTAGCAGTTGCATAAAACAAAGGTCGGCCATGTTCTCTTTGATAAGATATAAACATTAATGTTACTATCAGCAATCCTGATATAATAATCCACTGGATTCAGGTGAGTCAAATGTGCCATTAATTTTCTGCAAACACAGTTACACTCTTACTATTGATCCTTAGTACTTGCCTAAAACAAGACAATTCTGAAATCTAATCAAATACAAAGGAAAATCTCACTTTTACCAGGCATCACACATTTTCTGTGCACTGATCCAAAACCATTTAAAATGAGCAACTACAACAATAAACAAAATATTTTGATGGACCTTGTACAAATTGGCTAATAGAAGTTGTTACAGTAGTTATCTAACCTACTGCAGACCTATTTAGGCCTAATTGTTAATTTTCTGCTACCAACCAGTTAGGCTATTTTCTGTAAATAGCAATATAATAACACACACGTATATGTCTATTAATTGGGCTATGGCCTTATTGTCCACTCTTTATTGATGCCATTCAGTTACGAAATCCTGGCAACGCTACTGGTTGAGTGTTATTGCTGTCTTCAAAGAAGTCCAGCTTTGTGATCAAACTATGTGACCTTTTCTGTCAGCCGGTGGGGATATGAGAGGGGGAATTGGGATATTGAGTGTGATTGAAGTGCAGCCAACAGAGAGAAACAGGATCGACCAGAGTATTTCCCCCAACAAACTGATCTAATCTGTTGGCTGGAGCAGGTCAGGGGATTAAAAAGGTGCTGTTCAGCGGCCATCCTGTCTGACCTCAATACCCTTAACCTGGCCAAGTCGAAAACACAAATCGTCTACCTGTGTTTAGCATCAAATGGACAAAGCCACGACAAGCCAAACTGATGTAACTTTACATCTATTTCATCATGTTTATTCACACACATATACATTTACACAATTTCGATTAAAACGTTTACTATTTAGATCACTGATGGAAACTAACTCATGGCTTAGTAACGGTACAGTCTTATTACTATTATCTACATTTTACCATCTTCTGCCGTCTTTACACAGCTGACCGGGAGCAGCAGGGAGAATTAATAATGATCAATTTCTACAAGCTTCTTTATCCACCTTTTACCCGGTAGGCTACATATTACGGTACGGTATATTTACAATGTGGAAGGGGGGTCTGCGGGAACTACTGGATCTACTGCAGCAATAAACTTTATGTGGATGATTATTGTGCGATATTTTTTCAAAACAACGGCATTTATCCGTCCGGTAAATTCAAGATGTTTACGTTAATATTCCATCAACCTAGGTTTGATTTTTGCAGATCTCCCTCACCTCAAGTAGACTGCAATTGACTGTTTGAATGCCGCGGCAGCGCACCTGAAACAATAAGATAAGTAAAAGTAGGCTCATCTGATCAAATCATATCGATTTAACCTCCACAAATTTCCAGTCTTTCACTCGAATGGTCTATTTTTGTTAGCATTCACATGTTCAGGTGGGAGACGGGTCCGAAGCCTGTTAACAGTGAGACCTGCAGAGGAGGCAGCCTAATAGACATTTTAGTTGAAACAACTAGTGTGTTTTGACGTCGACTAGCACAACACTTGAGTTGAGTAGTGGGTTAAACTCTCCCATCCCTAGAAAAAACACACTGACACTACTTGTTCGTTTGCTAGAATTAATTGGATCAAACCAATTCGCTAGTAGTTCCTCGCAGCAGCTCCATCCACTCCAAGGGACAGTACAATGTAATTGAAAATGTCCATGTATGTTATTTCGGGCCACTTTTGTATATCATCCACCCAGTCAGTAATAGTAGATGGATGCAGTACAGTTACGCCATCCGATCGGCGCAGTTTAAATGATGTTAATCAGTTTAAATGATGATGTATGCTCCCATATTTCATTCATTGTTTCCATATTGTAAAGCGAGCAGACAAGCTAGCCGGCGTTTATCCGGAAGGCTGATTACAATTACGTTCGAACCGGAAATATAAAAGTGGGCGGAGCAGCATAGAGAGCCTAAGTCCCTCCCCTTCCGGTGGACCACCATGGGACCTTATTTCGGAAAAAATATGTACGGTAGTCAACGGCGAGAGACAAATAATTGTTTGATCCCGTTTGAATTGTGCCATGAATTACACATATGATGTTTTGTCAATTTAAATGATAATTTTGCAAGTCAAGAAAGTCGCAGTTTGTGGTAAAACTGTTGAACTATAAGACTGTAAAAATACGTAATTAGAAAGACTACACACCCAAAAGTCGCACAAGTGACGTAACTTTCTCTCTCCACAAGCTACCCAGAGCCGCTGAAGCTAAGTCCCTCTCAGATAGCAGGAGTATTATACACAACCTGGAAGGTAGACAGTAAGAATGGATTTAAACTGGTTTAGGATAGTTTTAGTACAGTGGGGGCCAACGTTAACGCGATGCCTGTGTGTTTCCTATGTTTCGTTCCATGTTGGTGTTGGTGACGTATATTGTGCGAGACGAGAGATGTAGTTCACTGAGCGGTTTCACACAAAACTAAACGTTACTGTACTGTTTTACGACAAACTGCGACTTTCTTGACTTGCAAAATTATCTTTTAAATTGACAAAACATCATATGTGTAATTCATGGCACAATTCAAACGGGATCAAACAATTATTTGTCACTCGCCGTTGACTACCGTACATATTTTTTCCGAAATAAGGTCCGATGGGGGACAGCGGAAGGGGAGGGACTTAGGCTCTCTATACTGGATGAGTAGGGGAGGGGGGAGGGGGGCTGAGTGTGTTCATCTTCCTGTTTTTCTTCAAACGTACCTACCATGGCTTTAAATCTAAAATGTTCTCACCTAGAATTTGAAAGCCAGATGGCAAAAAAAGCTGTGAAAGCTTATCATGACATGCTTGCCAATAATACTACAATGTAATAAGGAAATGTCAGATAGTCATTGCCATGTCTATGCTTTGAGCAATTAATTTGAGGACATTTTCTTAGATGTTCACCCAACCCCATGCCCTCTTAGTGGGAAATCTTTATTAAATTGTTCATCATATCTTTTTGTACTGTTTTTATTTTTTTTAACTTGTACTGGGGCTGGGTGTGAGCAGCAGCTGAGTCAGGGATTCAGCTGTGAAAAATCGGTGCATGGTGACACACTTTCAGTAGCCTACGATGAGCAAAGGTTCCCCTGCACTTTCTAATATGTGCAGTACATTACCTGTAGACTGACATCTTAACCTTGATTAGATTCTAACTTTTCACCTTGAGGTGCACTGTGTCACCAGTTCTGCTGCTAGTGACTAGGAAGCAAACCAAGCTGTGTGAATAATGCATCGATTCCAGCCGTACAGTATCACAGAGCTTTGGCACACTCTGCATGACTGAACACAAACTCACTGAACTCGGAAGACGCTGCTAACACTCCTGGGAAATATTATATACTGAGAAGCCCTATTTCAAACGCAATGTCATTTCCTGACCAAGGAAAACCATTGAAATAGCCAGACGGTTGAATGGGAAACCTGATGGCTAGCATGCCCCTCTGGTGTCTGGCCTAATGTGGACCATGTGCTCCCAGAGGAGAGAGACAGGCCGCTGCTCCTGCCCGCCTTGCTCTTCATGAGCAACTATTGACAATTTCCTCAAGTATGCGTGAGACGCACACAGAGCTGGACACCCTTCGACACACACACACACACTTCTTTCCATCCCAACGAGGTCGTAGCAAGCAGCTAGAATCAAAGGTCAGGCTGCTCTCACGTGGGTCTTGCATGTGGCAAACAGACACACATATAAACACTTGCGTGCGCCCTATCACCCAGGACTGAATCTAGCTGAACTGAATCCAGACTGAGAAAACCACACATATTTTAATTATCTCTGACATGCATCTACAGTATCTATCTATCTATCTATCTATCTATCTATCTGCCCGCCCGCCCGTCCGTCCGTACATCTATCTATCTATCTATCTATCTATCTATCTATCTATCTATCTATCTATCTATCTATCTATCTATCCAGAAGAATGTACTTAGCATAGATCTAACAAAAAATGCATTCATATCTAACAGCAGAAACAAAAATGTGATTTATCATTGTCTGTCTCTTTTCCTCCTCTTTCCCTTTCAATATATCCCTTTCTATATCCAGAGTGTTGCTCCATCCTTTCCACTCTATCAGCCTCTACTGTACTCTACTGTATTACTCTACTGTACTGTTGAAGTTTGAAGATTATGGCTTGTGACCCATAAAGAGAAGGCTGAAGAATTTGAGAAGCCCAACCTATTGATCGCTGAGCAAATCGCCTCTCAGGAATCCAGAAAGTTTTCATGCCATTGTTTTTATTTCTGAGAAATTGGCACCAGTCTACTGGAAGTGTTTGTTGGTAATGCTAAAGGAACTCAGTAAGGAATTAAACAGTTTTTCTCATCATTATATGCAAACAAACTATTTCATTTACCCCCATAAGCTGTGGCGAGAGCTGTAATACGTGTGAAAACCTTTTGTAAATCGTACAAGATGCTGGTCGCCTTTAAACAATATTTGCTCTTTTGGCTTGTATATGTTATTATTTTTCATCACCTATCATTGTAGTGTTTGTACCCCTGTTCTTGCTTGCTGAACAAAGGCCTGCCTATTGATGTGGGCATGCACCCAAACAATGATGGATTCAAAGATGGATTCAATTTCCTGTTTTTCACTTTATTAAAATCACAAGAAGCTTGGAGGTGGCATGCGTTCATTACGTCAGAAGGAAAAGCATTATCACGAAACTTCAGAATACTATATTTGTATGTCGGAAATATATTTTTTCACATTCCATGATTTGTCTCCACATTTTATTTGAGCAATACAATGTTGATTATTTAGCAAGGATAGCCACTTTTGTTCAAGAAATCTCATGGTGTGTGGCCACTCTTAGGCAATAGACATATAGTTACAGTAACTTATCGATGTGTGTGTGTGTGTGTGTGTGTATTAGTCTGTTTGTCTAGCTGTCTTTGGAATAGTAGCAGAAAAATTTGTGTGTGTGTGTGAATGTGTACAGGTTATGTATGTGTGTATTACAAGCTGAACAGCATCCAAAAAAGAGCCAAATGTGAAGTGTTCTTCCGTAAATGCTAATAAGCAACAGTAGCTTAGAAATCCTAGATGCCCCTGCGTTCACCAGCCTCCCTCTGCCTCTCTCTTACAAGGGATTAAGTTGTCAGGTTACATTGAACTCTGAGCGCCCTCCACCCAGACAAAACCGTCTTAAGGTACAGGCCATCCAGTTATTTATAACTCTGTTGGGTAAGCCTCTTCTTTCAATGGCCCACTTCAGCCCATAGACAGGACATGTGTGGGCCTCTCCGCTGTGCTTTATTACATGGGCTCAAGGGAGGTTTGGGGAATAGGTCACGGTGCTTGTGTTTGTCTGTGTGTGTGTGTGTGTGTGTGCGTGTGTGTGTGCGTCCGTCCACTGTCCATCACCGCCATTTAACAAGATTGTCTGGCCTGTGTATGTGTCACGCCTAGTCAGACTTTCCGAGGAATTACATAATGGGCCTTCACTGAAAAGCGTCAAACTGACAGGGGCACCTTTCCTGACGTCAACACACACACGCGCACACACATACATACACAAAGAGAATTAGGAGTGCAGGGTGCAGGCAGCAGATTGCAGACACACAATACCGCCCTTTCTCCTTTTGTTACAATATCCTCTGTCCCACTCTCACTTCCTTTCCCACTTTCTCTCTCTTTCTCTTCACAGCCCACCTATCTGGAACTGCCGTCTATTTTGGGAGCTCAGCGCCGGCCAAGGTTCGGCTGCAATGTGTAGAACACATCACGGGTAGGGGCCCCTTCGAGACAGGATGCATTCTGGCTTAAGTACAGTGGTGGGTGGGTGTACTTTGTATAATCTCTCAATCCCTGGCTGCACACTGCGCAGGAGTGGAAAATCTGATTTTAAACCTTTTGTGACACAGACATTTTCATTGTTGGTTCAACTATCATATCTGCATGTGCAGGGTTAAATATCTGATTTTTGGTACCTGTGCAAATCTGGCTCCTGCTTATTTGATCTTTTTCTTTTTCCACTTCTCTCTGATAGGATGTTTTTTTGTAACCTGACACAGACCTAATCATTTCATTGCTGATCAAACTGAAAAATTGGATTCCTTGTGTTTTCCCAGATTAAAAAAGTAATGAAAAGTTCTGAGGCCTCACTAATAGGAAAATCCTATGATCAAATTTGATCTTAGAAAAGTACGTAGGTAGAAATCCACATCAAAGTAGTTATTAACCATAAATTCAACACAAAGAAGTTCCCAGCTTTACGCAAGCTCCGAAATCGGACTCTTTTCCTTGTGTCAGTGCAGATGAACACCAGGCTGGAAAGTGGTGTGAAGCATGTGATTACACAGTACAATAGATATATTATGAAATTTAAAAAAGCGCTCCATATTTTGCATGTGAGCAACACCAGACATTGCATCTAGTTTAGGACATTTATAATGAAGGTAACTAAAGCTTTTTCATGTTTGCTTAAAAATTTGCTTGTAATACACAGAAGGATGAAGGGTGCACAGATTTATTCACTCGTAACCATTTTATAAATGGTTGCATAATTTAAAAAGTGATCAGAAGAACAACTTGAGTAAATCTAAGTATGTTTTTATAAAAGAGACTACTTTTCCTCAACTTTATACCAGAGTTGGGAAACTTTGGTGGTGCTGGGTGTCAAAAAATGATATGCTTCTTACAGGTGCTACACTGTGTATCAATTGATTTACAGTCATGTCCATCATACAATGAAACACTCCACAAAGCTCTCAATACAATTATTAGCTGTTTCAATAAACTACTTTATTCCTTGTTCATTGTCAAAGCAATGCAACCCCCATAAAACAGCTGTATGAGACAAAACAGATGTGACCGCATTTCAAGCACTGTGATAAGTTCCCTGCATTTAAATTCGGCTGAAGAGCTACAGCATGAGACAAACCAGACCGCACCACATTTCAGCTGCTGACATTTCAACAATTACTCTTCAATTCTCATGAGCACATTGCTGACATTTCTCTTCGTCTCACAAATTATTTTCAAACAAGTGAAATATTCACGTCTATAGTATCATATTTGATCATTGTGCGTATAATACAGAATTATTTGTCCTATTTGTTTTACAGAAGAAAGGAAAGTTCAACATTTTCACAGAGCGTTCTCACTCCCAGTTGTGTCCTATCTTGCTGGCACCCAGTTACCAACTCCAATGCTTGCCTATCCCACTTGCCAGAGATAGAACAATGATTCCTCAGTGTATTACTCTCTTTTCACTTGATATGTTTCAGAGAAGAGGATTTTTTTTTAGTTTTCAAATCTGTGACGACTGCAGCTGTAGTCTCCCCAGTGTGCATGGTATATTTAGCTTTGTGGGTTGTGTAATGGCCCCTGAAATTGTAGTTTTTCCAAGACTGAAAACTATTGCAAGCACACCAAACACTATAGTTTACCTTTGCATTAGTGGAAAAGATAAAGCGCTTCCCACTTGAGTGAAAAAACATCATTCTGCTACTCTTGCTTATTTTCTTAGGTTTTACTCTGGCTCAGGCTCCTGCATGAAGCGCTGAAGCCCCTTCATTTTTAATAATGCTTGCCTGAGTGGTTGAATGTGATAGGACATGGATTTTATTGGAGCATTGTGTTTTCATGAGGTGACAGTGCACCTGGGACCTCATTAAAATATACTTGGATTGAGACCATTTTTCAAGTTATGCAGACACCTAATTTACAAAAATGACACTTTCTATCTACATGTAAATTGCTAATCCCCCAAGAATGTGAGCACACATGGACAAGCTTCACTTCCCTACACTTTAAATGTCCTAAACTAACTGTCACAGGTACATCAAGACTGTTTTATCTCTTAGAATAGACGACATTATGCACAGAATACAGCTGGCTCTTCATCACCATACTTCAGGCCTCACACCATCATGTGTCACATTCCAGTTCAATTTTAATTAATAACCTTTTCTACTTCTGTGAGTTCTTAAAATAACAGTATAAACTTATTCAGTAAGCTTCTTTTCACTTGTAATCTTTCTCACCCCGCACCACCACCACCGACCAGGAGGATTTTTCAGACCGGGGGCAACCTGATGAAGTCACCAGATGGGCCAGTGAGCAGCGGTAGCCAGGGTTTCCAAACATGACAACGCAGACCTGTAGTAGAGGGGCCACAGTTTTCCATTTCCTCCCAAATCACTCTCACACAAACTGCCCAGTGATCGACGGTGCTTTTTTGTGTACAGCGAGCCCGATTTCGGTAACCAAGATAGGTAAATTTACTGTCATTTTAAACTGTAATCTGTTACACATTACTGATTACCTGCTCGGAATTGTAATTTTTAACATAGTCCATTAAATTGGTCGAACTTAATAATGTGATTTCAGTTACTAATAAATTACTGTTTCCAAAATAGAATGATTTATAGAATTTGAACGTTAACATAAGTTTACCACCATCTACAACCATAATTACCATTTCAACATGTGCAAACTTTTGTCTATAATCTCACAATCAAAATGTTATTTTTTGCTTCAGTTATGTTCCTGAGCAATCCAATTAATGACCTTTTAAATCTGATTACTGTGTTTCATTTCAGTAATTGTAACAGATTAAAAGTTTCCAAATTTTGTTTAATCAGATCACATTTTGTGTTTTACATAATTATTATATCATCGATTAGCCCACCAACCACAGTGCATTTGTGCGTGTGTATGTGTGTGTGTGTGTGTGTGTGTGTGAGTGTGAGTGATCTCCTGGCCTAGTTCCTGCTTGCTGCGGGCCACAAGACGCACCTTTCCCCCCCGGGGCTAAAGGTCACGGAGGATTGTAGGAGCATGCTGGGCCACGATGCCGGGGTTGCTCCACCGCCAGCGCCGGGTCAGGTACGCTCCCTTTCTCGCTGCCAGCTGCCGGCGAGGCGGGGATAATCTGCCTAAGCAGCTTTCACACGATTTCACTCACAGGGAAGAATTTAGGAGAGGTTTGTAAACCTCTTCAGACTTGGCCACCTAGTTCTTGGAGCTTCTTCCAACTTTAACTTCAGATAAGAGGTGAAGTGGGGTTGTACGGCAGACACTGAGAAAATATTTCAAAACTGGTTAACAGAGACAAGTTATAGTCTAAAATGAAAAAATATCATTCTGTTCATTCACATTTTACCCTCTCCTGCAGCAAATGTACTCTCTCTCTCTCTCTCTCTCTCTCACACACACACACACACACACACACACACACACACACACACACACACACACACAAGCAAACCCTAGCCATATCTAAAAATCTATGATGTGTTTTTTCTTGTCTATATTTATGTGCTTTGTACTCTGGCTCTCTATTTGGATGGCTGGACTAAAAGACGCTGTGCTGTGCATGCTAACACACATTCCCTCCTATCACTCCATTAGCCATTACACTAAAAGCACAAACTGACAGAATCAAGCGATAAGGGAAGAAGATCCGATCTTCCTGCTCATGTAGATGTCCTCAAGCATAATCACTCTAGGGCAGCCATTTTCTAACAGACAGAGATTGGAGTTCGATTTATCTTCATGAGGAGATTGTAGGAAGTTTCTCTGACCTTCTGTGACGGTGGCTTTTAGAGACTGATGAACTTCAACACATGATGATCTAGTTATAGCTTGGGAGAAAGTTAACGGTCTGATGTCTATACATGCTGTGCAAAGACGTGACTGGCGTATTGCATTTTCCAAAGGGCATCAGCAACCCTATCCTTGGAAAATTACTCTGAGTACTGTCATGGTGTCAACGGACAGCTCCAAACTTTGGCTTTTAACAGCACTGCAGATGACAGTTTTGTCTCGCTTGCTTCTTTGGGAGAAAATTGCTTGTGTTTGGATGTCAAGAACTGACCAAGATCAAAATATTACTTTGACTTTAGTGTGGATTTTCACCTAAATAGACCTTATTCAGCTTGGAGTTGAAAACAAAAAACAGTCTGGGTTGGAAAAACCTAAAGGGAAGAAGAAAGAAGATAATATTGTCATAGACATTCAGAATTAGCATTAATTTCACCAGTAATAGTTGATTACTAGCAGTCTTTACATGACAAAACTGAGATCACAGAAACACAATGAAATTGAAATGATAAAATCTATGAACTGTAAATTATAAATGCTTTGCCTAAATTAATAACTTAACTAATAGGAGACTGATGAGCATTCAATTTACTGATAAAGTTGAATTCAATTAAAAATTATTATTTTTTTTGTCTTCAGAGACACGTGAGAAAACTAAATAGTATCCCGCTTTTTTCTCCGCCTGTCTGTCCTTCTCGTCCGTCACCGAGTTCAAGCAGAACCTCAATAGCTAAGAGATTACAGACTGCTGAGCTGTTTGTGCTAGCTAACCGTCAGTAGGTGCCTGCCTGACGCTGAAGAAGTTGATGAAAACATCGCCGTAGTGAAAGGTTTGCCATTATTAAGTCAAGCAGAGTTTTCTGCTATTAAACTGAATTCAGACCCTCATAGCTGCATCACAGGCTTGTGTTGATATCAGTGCAGGTCAAGACTGAAATGAGTATAAAAATGTCTTAAATGTATGTGACAAAAACTCAACTAAATTGTCAGGAGATGTCATTGACCAAAACTTTATATAATATATAAAATATTGTTTAAAATGTTTTAGTCAAAGACTGAAGCAAAATTTAAAACTGCTGCCAAGTAACAATTGTCACGAAGAGGGACACAAGATCCTATATTTGCCATACGTGCCATACATGAATTGCTTGAGTAAGGGTTTGGTATTACTGCGCACAGAGCAGCTCACACCTTAAGCAGATTATTGTTTATGTTTCTCCTTGCTGTATATGTCTCCAAGGAAGTGTATGTTAGCTAAGTCTATAAGCCTGGAGCCTGACACGAATGTCTGAACGCTCGTCAGACACAAGACGACTTGGCTGGTGAATTAAAGAATATCAAAAACAAAATATTTATATATTAAAAATTTTATGTTTACAGTCTTTGCAATAAATATTTGTCTTGTGTGATTATTAATAGATCATGAAGTATTTGTGTACCAATTTGGTAGCTTTTATCTGGACAGAGAAAGTTGTGTATACTCAGAAAAGCCAAGAATGAGTAAACATAAAATTATGCGAATATTTATTTATGATTACATTTTTTACAGGGCTTGACTGGTAAAGTCAGTAGAATCCTTGCATTGAGAACATTGTTCAAATTATACAGCCTTATTTCTAATTTTAAATGCTGTACACTTAACTTTATAAATAGGTTCCATGTAGTAATGGTACCGTATGTGCTAGTAATCAATATATGATGGATGGCATGTATGGAGACTTGGTTTTCTTTCTTATGATGCTCCTCTGCCTGTTTCCAACAACTGTCTCTCCGTCTCCTTCTATGACGCCGTTCTACTCGCTAACCCTCCACAGCTGGCGGAGCAGCTGGCCCCGGCATGGGTAAGGGTGACTGGGGTGCAGGGGCGTTGTGGGTGTGGCATATCGAGATGGGAGAGAGTGAGAGATGGAAGGAGGCACGCACGCACGCACGCACACATACAAAAGACACGTATCAGCAGCAAGCACATGGGACGCGTGCTGTTGCGTCAGGTGGAGCTAGCTTAGGTGTCTGTCTTCAAGTCTCAGCGCACCCCTCCAACCCCAATCTCTTAATGCACTCCCAGGCCGATTGCCTCGGAGCGGATCAAGCGGGCAAGTCGGCGACCTGAAACAAACACACACAACACACAAGGTCAAGGCATGGCCCTCATATACACTGTTATGGTGCATTAATGCAGGGTACTGGCAGTGCTAGCTGAAGAGGATCTACAGGAGAGAGTGGAATAATCTTGTGTTGGTGTGCTCTGTATATCTGTGTGTGTGTGTGTGTGTCTTAATGTGTGGGGGTTCAGGAAGAGGTCTGCCAAGCATAAGGAGTGAGAGGTAAAGAGGAGTAGACAAGAAGATAAGGAGATTGGGACCCAGACAGGGAGCTAAGAGCCAGACCGGGGCAGCAGACAGCTAAAGGAGGCCGACGGAGGAGGCAGGAGTCTGCTCACTTCCCGGTTCCATCTGCAGTGTGAAGTGAGAGCTAGAGGAGTGAGAGCAGGCAGCGGAGAGCATGTGTGCCAGAGAGAGTAAGTTGGGGCATCTGGTTTTGTTAAGGCACAAGAACATTCTTTCCCTCTGTTCGAGTCTGGCTGGCAGCTTTTAGAGGGACACGTTCGCTCTCATATCCTGTTCTGGGCACTGCCCTCACTCTTGAAGTTCGGTTTATTACCCGCTGTGGGTCACAGGCAGATGTCTGTCTGTCTGTCTGCCTGTCTGTGTGTGTCGGGTTGTTACCGACAACAGAAATGTTGCAAAATCTCCAGAGAGAGGAGTAAAAGCAAAAGAACACTGCTGACAGAGGATAATAAAAAAAATAAAACTGAGTTTACAGAAAGTAGTGGATAGCGCTTTTAAACTTAACACCAAGATACCAGCGAAATGTTGTGGTGCACTTAGGATAACTCATCTTGTTCCTCTTCATCCATCCATCCATCCATCCATTTATTTCTTCACTTGGGATTTTTTTCACTGTGGTAGTCCACTTGCACTTTTTATGAAGTACACTTCTACAGGAGTTTATGAATGACTAGAACTACCAATATTAGCATTAGGGATCCACTGTTACCACCAGCATTCCATTTTTTTTCCTAGTTCTCAGTATCAATAATTACTTTTTGATAGGACCATAAACACATTAAATTAAATAATATCAAGTGGGACTACTTTGATAGAAGTATGATTTTTAGATTAGGCTTTCAAACTGTTTAAAATTTGGTTGTGACTACTGATCCCTTGAGCTCCCAGTGTTAGTAGGTGACTATGAATACCTTTAGAGGTATGTGCGCTAACAATAAAAGGGTTACACCCAAGTGAAATATCACTTTCATGTGTCATGAGTACCAGAGAAACCAATTCAGAAGCTAACCCTGTTTTTGATATAAAATGTAATGAGGTGCCAAATTTCAAACCCCAAATAAGAGGAAGAAACCTTGGCTTAATGGGCCTTTATGTAATCACTGTAAAATGTGCAGCAATTTTTGGGGTGATGCAAGTCAGGTGAAACTTATAACAATTGTGCCAGCTTTGTACAGTAACATTCAAATGACATATCCTTAAAAACAAACACAAAATTACATAGCCATTATGGAAATCAATCCAGTATGGCAGATATAAGCCTGCAGCTCCATGATGTATTGCATTTGTTACATGATACAGCAGGTGTCATGGTGTGAATTTGAACACATGAACGTACTGCATAAGTAACAGGGTTTCCATGTAGTGAGGCTCTAGGCTTGTTGAGAGGACATTTTGTATGCTGGGTTACTATGGAGAGGCAATCTGATGTTCAGCCCTTAGACCGCTATCTGGTCTCTGTCATGGTCCGCACAGTTGCTGCTGGGGAGCTGCGGGGTCTTCAGTGCAGGAAAGAGCCAACCACAACAGTTCTTCAGCTGGCAGCTTTAGTTGGTACATAAGGACATAAAGCTTGCCAGTGAAGAACTGCTGTGGGTCAGCCATTGAGCACCCCATACACAAGAATGCACTCTTATACACACACACACACACACACCTTCTTTCTGTGCTGGCTTTAAGGGGAACCTGTTGTGGGAGAGAGGTGAGGAGGCAGAGAGGGGAGAGAGAGAGAGAGATAACAGAGAGGAAAAATTTTACATTTATTTATAACCATTTGTGAATACTGTGGTGTGCAGCATGTTTAGATGTGTATGCATGCATAAAGAATAACGCTGCATGTGCATACCAGCTCTCTGCAGCCGCCATCTTCCCCACTAGAGCTAGACTACATCAGACATGCCAGCCTACTGTTTTAGCATTCTCTCTGCTTTTGCTATAATTGAATACAGAAGCCTTTGCTAGCTAGATAGCTTGGCCTCTAGTTACAGCCTGGAACTCCTGATAGAAAACAGCTCTCGTCCTGTGGGGCAGTTCAGTTTACAGCAGCTATACAGGGCTGAATGAAAGAATTTTCCTTGCAATTTAGACACTTCCGCTCCCTCGGGTCTTGGACTGCTTCACCAACACCGTCAAGCATTTTGTTGTTTCATCTTGAGACAAAAAAATAACAGAATATTCATTCCAATTTAAGTCAGATAAAAACCCAAGAAATATTGGTAGGAGGTTGAAGCCCTCAAGAAGTAGCTGTACGGGGTCAATTTGCACATAAGCTTCCATTCCATTGTGTATTAGATTAAGTAATTATAATGAAATCACGATATTCAGTTTGTGTCTCATGTTTAATCAAGTGACAAGAAAAACTTTTATGTAATGTACCACTTTAACATCTCCTTTCAGCTGGCCACTGTGTGATACTTAGGACTAGCCCAGGATTTGTCTTGCCTGGCTCTCATTCAGCTGGCCTGCCTTCAACTATTGCAGTCAGTCAGTCTGAAAAGCCTTTCCCTAGCAGCATATTCTTTCACAGTTCAAGGACAGGACTTTGGGCAAACTAGCTCTCAGCGGCACTGCGAACCCAGCAACCCCTGGAAACTCAACGAACCCCACGCTGCTCTGAGCGACAGTGGAAAGCTCTGGACTGCAAACACACACACACACGCACACACACACACACCCAAAGCCCTTCTCAATGTGACCGAATGGTCTCCTTCCACTGTGGCACTGGGACTAGTTTGAGAAAGAATTGTGAATGGGCTGTAGGCCTTGATCTTGTACTGAACCCAGAGGGATCCATTGTGGGTGTGTAATATTGGAGATCAGACCCAGGGCAAAGGCAGCTCCTCTGTGCTCACTGAGTCAAATTGTAAAGAGGCACCCGATAGGCTGAATTGGCCTTTGTTAGCAGGTAGAGATAAGTTTCTTCTGGTGTACACAGGAATGTGTGCGAACTGGCAAGGAAGGGAAGTGGATTACAGTTATATAGAAAGATGGAAGGAGCGGTAAACAGATAAGGGGAATGTGAATAAACACAAAAGGACAGTGAGCTACAGAATAACCGAGCTACCACTAGCACAGTAAGGTCAACGTTCAGCAGCGCTAAGAGAAAACAGACTGGTGACCATGGAATAACCCTCGTATGACACAGGATAAAACAACAGGCCTACCTCAGGCCATGTACCAGAATCTAGCAACTTGCCCGTTCAGCTCAATACGGCAACATAACACACAATGAAAGCGCTTATGAACTAGATTTTGCTGGCTGACACTTGCAGGCTAGCAGAAATAACAGTCAAACAGTTACGGTTTTGAGTGAAGTGGTAGCATTAGCTAGCATGGCGATATCATCCGGAGGGCAGGGAGATGAATATTGAGTGTTCTCCACTCCTGCAGCCTTTCAATGCAGAACTTGACAGAATAGGGTACACCTGCACCTGCTGCCTTCTGTGGTGTGCGTGTGTGTGTGCGCGCACCCATGACTAAGTGAGGCGATGGGCAGAAAAAAAAAGCTCACAGCCATTGGTCACAAAGCATTATATGATGTCTTCCTTTCCCTTAACAGGATCACCAACTTACCCCTACAGTGCATGTGGAGTGCCTATTTTAAGTGTATTCAAACTGTTTTAACCAGGTTAAATCTGTATTTATTTTCACATACATCACTAGTTTATATACTGTTCTCTCCCTTGGGAGCCTTGACATCAGATGCTCATTCTGTTGAGACTACTATACCTTGTGGACAAATAAGGCAAAATGAAAAAGAAAAAAAAAGAGAATGAGCAAAAGGACTATATGTAATTAATTTACATCCTAATTATATACTAATTACATGCATTGGTAGGTTTTTCAAGTAGCATAAAAATGTGTCTGGGAGAAAAAAATGAGTCACTCACTGGGGCAATTTCCCCAGAGAATTAAAAGCCTGTTGTGACACGGAGCTGCAATGTTTCCCCTCTAAATGTAACTTCAGCCCCTATTATGCTTTAGCTATGTTCTTTGCTCTCGCTCTATGTTAAGCATGCACAATACACACACACAGAGTCCATCCCAGAGTGGAGAACACAGTGTACCCAAGGAGTGATTTATTACACAGAGCTGACGCTTCCCAGGACAATTACAGCCAGCCTGAGCAACAGGCTGAAAATGGCTCCTCGGTGTATGTACACACATACACACAAACACAAACACACACACACTCATTTGTGTGTGTATATGAGTGATCAAGTAGAGTTGTGTGTATGCAACTGATAACAGTTATGGAGAGCAAGACCTACTGTCTTCACATTAAGTAACTACTCACAGGCTAACATGTTGTGTATAGGGGAAAACCCATAAACACTCACATTTGTATTTCAGGTGCTTCCAGCTTCTCCTGAAGCAGCACAGTTGTTGCTTAGGAGACCAGAATGGACTAAGCTATTCATCTCAAAAACCAACAACAAACCTCTGACGTCACGTCAAGACAAGGCCAAAAACTGTGTGTTGGTGGGGTGGGCATGGTTAGGTAATTGGAAAAGGTAAGGTTTAGGTTTTGGCAAGAATGAAGAAGTGGTGGACATTAGGGTCAGGATGAGGGCTGAGATTAGCTAGAAGTTTGGCAAAACTGAAGTGAAGTTTAACTGAAGTAATACTTAACTAAAGTGTTGTAGTCCCCAAAATGCACTGTCAGACATGGTTTCACAGGTAGCTAGCTAATTGCCGATGTATAATTTGAAAAAAAAACTGCTGATCTGGCAAACAAGAAAGAATGGAAAGCCTAAAAAAAAATACTGGGATACAAACATATATATATATATATATTTTTTTTTTTTAAAATGAATGAATTCTTCCCTTGTGATGGATTGGCGACCTGTTCAGGGTGTCTACCTGCCTTTTGCCCAGTATATGCTGGGATAGGCTCTAGCCCCCTGCTACCCTATAAAGAATTAAGGTTGAGAAAATTAAATAATGAATAAATTACTATCAATGCAAGACACTGATAACCATAACTGGTTTCAAAAGACATGCCGTCGACAACCATATTCACCCACATTTCAAGTGACACAATTGATTAAAAACAGTTTTTCTTAAGAATACAAGCTGAGGAAAGTGTGCAGACTACTCTAAACAATTATTAATTTCATCAGCTAATGTAAAATAGCTTTAATAAAACAGGACAGCTAAGACAAACAACCCAACTTTCAAATCTTTTTAATGTATAGAACCAACCAACCTAGCCAGCTTGATAACATCAGCTAATCACCTCTCCATTACTTGATCTCCCTTACCAGTCAGCAATCCAAACCGCAATAGCCTATATTCCAGCAGGTCCATTCAGCCTGTATCCTGACAGGTACATTAGTACCATTTCAACGTGACCAGCCTAAGCTCCAATATCAGCTGAACCGCAATATACCCAGCAACATAAGAAAGCACAAGCAAGTAGGAGATACTAGAAATACACAATATGAATTTCAGATTGCGTGCTCAATGTAAATGTTGGGCTACCATGGATATTACAGTTTAGTATGGCATGGTTGTTTTTTATAGGGGCAGGATAACCTTTTTGTGCCTGCTGCATTATGAGGGTGAGAGCAGCTGTGCAGCAGATCCTGGCAAGCCTCTTACCTGTCCTCCAAAGGCTTTAACAATATCCATTTAACAAGCAATATCATCCAGCCCTCATCTTGCTTGGTATGGCACTAATCTAAAATGTTTTCCCTTGAAAGCTGCAAGCTAACTTAGCAAAACAGGTCATGTTAGCTTTGCAACAGTAACCTTATGGCACAACCCAATATAACTTTGTCTAATAACACTGTACATATCCATCCTGTCTCAAATTGATCTTCTTCATAAAGAAGCAGACATTCAATAGTTCATCCATGCAATAACCAAAACCCATTACTTAAATTTGATCGCTCTAGTCCTCTGAAGTTAGCTACTCCTGTCCGTAAAGTTTACAGGAGGGGTCTAGTAATGCATGGATAAGTCCTGCAACAAACCTGCTGGCTTGGGGAGAAAAAGTTACCATTTACCTTCTTGCAAATGTAAAAAATAAGTCAAGGCTAAAAGAGAACATGAAACATTTGTATATAAGAATTAACTTTTGACTTAGTCTGTAATATTAACAATAAGTGTGACGAATTACAGTAAGGTAGATTCTGTAAACTCACACTTGGGGTAAACAGCTGATTCCAACCAGCCAGCTGATGGGTAAACCTCTCAATCCAGCGACCTCAAGAAGCATCTCCATCACCTCCATCTCTCTCTCAGTTGCATCTCAAACTGTATCTCAGATGTTTTCTCTGTTCTCACGTTCTTGTGAAGTTCGTTCTCCTTGAGAAAACTTTGGAGGATTCTCCCTCACTCGCAAAGACACAAGTATCGATTTGGACTTCTTGGTATTGATAACCAGCTCATTTATAGCTACATGTCAGTCTGATTCATACTTCACTTCTATCCAAACTGCAAAACATGCGCTACTTGTTCAATCACGATTGCCAAGAGCAGCTGCGTCATTTGCATACATTCTTTCAGATGTAATCAAGGACCCACATTTGTTATTGCCTTGCTCTGTTGAACCACTGGCCATGGCCTTGAGATCTTACAAACTGTATTTATAGCCACATTAAAAGTTCAAATTATGTCTCCGGCAACTAGTCAAAATTATTCTAATTATTTGATGACTATTAAAATGTAGATTCATGCAATCCCTGTAGTGCACACATGCATGCTGTGGTGTGCCATACCCCCAATTGCTCTGCACTCAATCATATGTGCACACCCATCCACCATAATAAATAATCCTCCCCCCAAGGCCACTATAAATTGCTTTCACGTCAACAGCAGATCAATATATTAGCCAGTGCCTTCCTCCTACTGCCTTGAATGGGATTAGTGAGAAGAAAGGGAATGGATTTCAAGAGATACACACACAAAGACACAGACACACACATTGTAGAGTGCAGCTGAAGTGCAATTCCAGTGGAGAGGGATGCTAACACTAGCACTCTGTCAGAATAGCTTCATCATTTGTATTGCTGGGCTGGTGCTGGCTTCTCACAATGACCAAGATAGAAAGACATGTTGGAAGTGAGTGGGAGTGCGATTGTAAGTGTGAGTGTGTGTGTGTATAAACGCCTGTGTGCAAAAGAGAGCTTATGTATATGCATGATCAAGTGCTATGTGAGCGAGCAAATGTATGCATGCATGGGGAGAGAGGGGAAAAAGTCCACACCCTGTTTTATAGAAGCAGTTCTCTTTCTCTCTCACGACACACACATGCATACACTATACTAATTAATGTGTGGTTTTTTGACTCATAAAGCAATATGATTCAGACAGAACAGCAGACTACAATGCTAGCTTGCCATAGTTGCGTCCTCTCCAATCTTTTGCTCCTCTATGAGTGAGGAACAATCACACACACACACACACACACACACACACACACACACACACACACACACACACACACACACACACACACACACACACACACACACACACACACACACCATCTGGATTATGAAATGCCACTTGACACTGCTGACAGAAAAACAGAGGGAGCAGTGTGTGTGTGTGTGTGCATGTGTATGGGTGCCATGCATCTATATTGTATAAACTCAATATTTATGCCTAGGGCTGCTGTTTATCTGGACATAAATAAATGATTCAAAACTCAACCAGTCACTACCTGCGGGAGAAACATTTCCATTACAGTAGAAAGCGGATGTGCGTCAAGCATCGGTCTTTGAGCGTGGACTGGATTCCTGAAAAGGGCCAACCTGTTCTGGGTTCCTCTAAAGAGATTTTGTCCAGTAAGGCCGGCCCCCTAATGTCCAGAACCGGAGTAAAAAGAGGTTGTCTTCATATTTTGGGGCAGGAGCTGGGAGGTGACAGGAGAAGAGATGGAGAGGGATGTGAAGAAAGACAGCAGTGAGGGCGGGGCCCGTGGAACACATAGCATACACAAGAGCGAGCCAGCCACACACACACACACACACACACACACACACCATCTGATCTCAACTAGGCATTGCTGCTCTACAAAACCACCTCCAAATACAGCAATCTGACAGCAATTATGCAACAGTCATTATCCACACACGCACATTCACACACGTGTGAAATTTCACAACCCCCTTTGATCCGGTGTGCTTAGCTTGTTAATGCACTGATTTCCTTCCAGTGCATGGTGGTATCTGCTCGGGGACGAGGTGATGTCATCAGACAGGAAGTCAGCAGGTGGGGAAGAGGAAGAGGAAATGACCCTTCCAGTAAAGTCTTCGGGAGTGTCTACCAGACACTTAGACTGAGCACCTCGAGCCAGGAATGTGTGGGAACAGTGTGGTGTGTGTAGTTGCGTGCGTGTGTGTGTATGTAGGGGTATCCGGCTCAATGACATCACGGAGTGAGAAGCTGACAACCTGGCCCTAATGTTCCCACCAAGCACAGATGAGACAATGACGCAGCACGGCTCTGAGTGTGTACGTGTGTCTATGTGTGTGTGTCTTCTGATTTAAGCTTCCTGAGAAGGACACCGAGCGTCAAATTCTCTACACACATGCACATGCACAAGGACGAGGTGAGTCAGAGGAAGACAGAGAGAAATATATAGGGAGCAGGAGAGAGAGAGAGAGAAAGAGAGAGAGAGAGAAGCAGAGGGGTGGAGGTAGGGGTGTGAACTCAGGGTAAAGGGACCCAATATAAAGAAATGATCTGTGTGCCTCCTCCAGGCTGTCATCTCCCTTCCCACAACTGGGAAGGAGTGTGTCAAAGAGTACATTGTTTCTCTCTCTACATCCGTTTGTGTGTCTATCCCTTGCTCTGGCCAAATGTCCCTCTAGCCTCCATGAATTCACCCTCCCTCTCCTCTCTGTCTCTCTATATATATCCTTTGTCACCCTCCCCCTCTAACTAGCAGTTTAGTTAGCGTGTGGAAAGACAGGAAAGGCCTGTAGGGCAAACGAATAAGAAGTGGCAGCTGCCCATTCGTGGTAAGATTCCCTAGAATCTCCTCACTATCATCCCTTCATCCCACCCATCCTCCCTCCCTCCGCCCAGAGGAGAAAAAGAGACGGGAAAGAAGGGTGAAAGATGTAGCAGACCACGCACGTCTTCACTGACCAATTTAATTTCTTGGCATTTAAGTTAGATTTTTTTTATTAATATATAAAACACTGATCAAATACAGGTTGGCTACCTGCCAAAATGGCTTGTAGAATTGACAGAAGAAAAATATACATGTTTGACTGGTGGGTTAATTTCAGGCCTTTTCTACATGTATCAACAGCATCTGTCTATCTGGTTGCCCAGTGTCTGTTAACTGTACAGTTTACATTATAATCCCCTCAGCCAACCCCACTTTGAGAAAAGTGAGTTAATTGCTGACTGAGATACAAACCAACAGATGACACAATAAGGTCATTTGACCTTTGACCTCTGCCTGCCTCGTCTGTGTTGAGACATGAAACATCTTCTCCACGCAGGCCACACGGTCTACTTTTTAGCCTGGTTTCTCCAACTGTAGAGCAGCACCCATAAAGGGTTACAGAGCTAATGTGGGTGGGTTCCCACATGACAAAGATCGTAATTTGTTTTATTGGGTCCCAGGGTGAGAGGCTAAATTTCTCATTTGATTGAAAAGGATTAAGAAGCCCTCGTCTATAGCAATGACAGAAGGTGAACTGATAAGCTGATGACAGTTTGCATGGTCAATGAGAAACAGTGGCGAGTAGAGGTCGACCGCCATTTAACTGAAGTCCCACCACGCTCCACTGCACAGGGTGTGTGTGTGTGTATGTTAAACTGAAAAAAAAAAGAGCAAGTTTGTATAAGTGTGTGTATGTATGTGTGAGTGTGTTTCCTGCCGCTCTGGCCCCAGCTGTACCCAGATGGCCCAAGAGCAGAGTGTGCTATGCTAAGAGAAGGAGAAAGAGACGTGCAGTCTGAGTTACTGAGCAGGGAGTAAACTATGGTCTGATACCACACAAAGAACTACACCACTGTACTCCATTTACCTTATGAGCCAAAGCTGTGGCTACACACAAACAAAACCAGAGCAAATCCACTGTAGTCGGAGCCTATTAAATGGCCTTGATTACAATATATATGGAGGTCTATTGAACTACATTAGTTGTGACATGAAGCTAGTATCAAATGTCATCAGTTCTTGTATAAAGCCTGTACTAATGGCATTGGTTACCACATGACTAAATTGAGGAAATTACTGCCACATTTGTTCAGACAAATACCAAATAGAGAACTATAATTCCAGGTTATATGCTTCCTGTTATGACACATCACATTTCATAAACATTTTTTTTTACATTGTGAATTCCAAGCCATTCCTGGTTCTGCATATCAAGTCAAAAAGCATAATGATGCATAAAGGATACAAACGTCTCACACTGTTGTCTGACAGAGAAGGTGAATTGAACAACCGATGCAAAAACAAACTAAAGCTGTATGTAACAGCCATTTAACATTTTTCACTCACGCACAAAAAAATGAAAAGCCACGCCCTACTCTCACTCCCTTCATCCAGTGTTTCTCTCCTTTAAGCCCATCCATCGCCCCTTTCTATCCCTTCTCTCCCTTTCTCCACCCTCCAGTCTTTCCCACACTGATCTCTCACCCGCTCCGTTAAACTCTCTTCTCCTGCCTCCCTATATCTTTTTTCTTCTCATCTCCCCTCTCCCTTCCATGCTCTACTTTCTCCTTTTATCTTTTCCTCGCTCTACCTCCATTTTTCTCCTTTTCTCTCCTCCTTATCCCGCTCTGCTCTCTCTCAGCGTCTTTAGGTTGGTCAGTTCAGCAAGGCCTAGCTACATTCCTGGGATGCCTGCTACATATGGTCCACATTCCAGCCAGTCTGCCGAGAGGCCCACCGCTCCTCACCGCTGGCCTTACATAGACCAGCCCAGAGCTGAGCTGAGCGGAGCGCGGCATGGCCCAGCCCCAAACGGCCTTAATCACAGCTCTAGTTTAGCACTGTCTATACCAGCACCAGTCTATAGGCCCACTGAAGCCCAACCAACCAAGACCCAGAGCTACAGGCCGAACCCCAGCCTGCTGTAACTGTTTATTCAGCTCTATCTCCCCTTCTCTCCTCTTCAGCTTGCTCTACAGATAAATCTGTTTCTTTCTCCGCTTATCCCCTCTAGCTACTAGCTCCGGCTCTATCTGTGTGTGTGTGTGTGTGTGTGTGTAAATTCCACAAGGCACAATAGTGCCTGTCCTTTAACTAGGTCACTTAGAGAACAGTGTGAAAACCTAAACCTGGCCGCCATTTATTCAGGAGATCACAATGTGTACACACACACACACATACACGCACGCGCACACACTCCATCCTGGGGCATCATCTCAGGGGCCTAACCCTCTGTGTCCCTGTGTTCCACTTCCAGGTGGAAAGTTGCTGGTTTCCCTTAGTATGGGCACGTGTCTGAAGCCTGCAGCCGGGCCTGGGACATGACTGGCCAAACACAACTAGTCCAGGTAACTCATTACACCTCTCAATTCATAATAAAACAACTTATCTGTTGTTAGTTTTGCATTTTTGTTGCAAGAGCGGATTTTTCCAGTCGGGCTGCAGTTTCAAGTGTGCACGTAGTAGAACATGTGTTCTACATATGGGTTTGGGGCTGGCCTGGTAAGCACCACATGGCGCTGCTGTGGAGTAGCGGCTTGAAACCGTTGCATACAGTATCTCTCTGTATGAAGCAGTAAAATGCAGGCTGGGACAGAGTTGGAATACTGTTAGCGCTGCACGTCCAACCACTCTATTTCAAACTTGGCCATGCTGCACACACCCACACATCCTTGTCCTGTGCATGTGAGTGCGTGTAAGCACAGACAGAGAGTACATCTGTCTCTCCTTGAGACGACACATACTGTATATACACTCCTACGTACAGCATGACAATAACACCTGCCAAGGATCTCTGGTTGTCTCAATCAGGCACAACCACACACAGTTTTCAGCCCACTCACAATTTCTGTGCTCGTTCACCTGTTACAACTGCATGCATACATTAGAAGCCACATTTCAATATTCAGCAAACAATGCTGTATTTATCCTCAGCCATGTTACAAGTTAGCTTATGCTAGCCAAAGTCAGCAGCTCAGAGCCTCTGATGGGTTGTCGGGGTGTGGCCGTGAAAACATGCAACCTCACTGCAGCTACCGCATTTCCACCGCAGATCCTCCCCTCTTTGATTGGCCATCAATAACAGTCAATGTACAATCCTGCTCAGCTAAACCAAGCCGCCTGATAGGCCGGTCATTAGCATGCTAAAGTTAGCAAAGGAGGGGTGACTCATCAAAGGAAACCATTTTTACATTCTATGGCTCTGATCAATGTCAGTAACCCTGATGGGGCACAATAGTTCCAGATCTTTCTGTGGGCATTTTGGAAAGTTAAGTAGAAGGCCCGTTGGTCAGGCTAAATCCATCTCGCTTTGCCGACCCACAAATATACACATATTTGCATAAATTGAGGCAAATACTTACAAACACATATATACACACACACACACACACACACATACATACATACATACTCATATACACACACAAAATCATGACTTCTAGCATGACTGTTAACATTTAGACTAGATTACAGGGCACAGGGACGTAAAGACATCGGATTCCAATCTTGCTCCCCTCTTGCTTGCCCTTTCTGTGTGAGTCTGTGTCTGGGGAGTGGCGCTATGGACGTCACTGCTGGACGGCTGTATTAATCTCATCTAGCCACGCAGAGATAAAGACTGTGCCAGCTAACCACTAACACACACACACACACACACACACACACACACACACACACACACACAGGTCAATGCAATGTGGCTAAACAATCAGGACCCAGACAGAGCAAACATTCAAACAAGATGGCAAGAGAGAGAGGGAGAACGAGAGGGAAGGAGAGAGCGCACCAGGGAGTAACTTCTATACAGCACAGTACAAGAGCACAGTATTCTATAGCGGTAGATAAGGACGTCATCTGAGCAGCACCAATTCAGCTCAGGATTTATAAAGCAATCTCAATTCTCCTCACAAATTAACTTCAAAGCAATTACCCTTGAATCACAAGAATGCAGTCAGTGGTTTTATGTCGCTGGGTTGCGCATGAGGCCTGCAGTACTGAGGTTGCAGATTCAGTTCCTAGTTCACTCAGCTAACGGGACCGAGATGTGCAATGTTAACCTCAGGCATATTTCATATAGTTAAAATTAGTCCAAGTTCACTGTGACTCTTGTAACAATAACAGCAATTTCACATCCTTTCTGCATGCCAGTCATAATGTGTCATTGTATCCTGAGACAATGAGGCCCTGTAAATGCATTATCACATTATGTACGCTCCTATGTGAAACTAGTGTTGAGTTCCAACACTGGACTTCCTGCAAGGAGTGTGGGTGGGACATGCGCTGTGGCTGTGACATAATTACCACCAAGGCTAATTCTTTTACAATGGCCCAGGGACTGAGCATTTAAAAGGTGGCATCCTGATAATCCAGATGTATCCAGTGGCCCGCACTCTGACTGGCCTGCGGTACAATTCACTATTCATATCCAAAGAGGAGATAATTGCAGCGGGCTAGGCGGTCTTGGGGGATCAGGGGACGGGGCAGGCGATGGAGGATGCTGAAGTTGCCCCCATGCAACTCACAAGAGTTTCCAGGGCATCTCCAGCCAAAAAACTGCCTTTTTCTCCGAGAGACATCAAGCAGAGTGGGAGGAGGAGGGGGGAAAAAGACTGACATCTTTTCTTCTACTATCCAAACTTGTCGGCACACAGCAGGCCCTTGGAAACTAAGCAGCAAGGGAACCTTTCGCGAAAATGTCCCCCCTGAATAAGGATGAAAGCATTAGCACTACACTGTGGGGGGAAAAAAGACATTGGCCAACAGAAATGGCCATGGTTTGCACAAGGTCGAGTCATCCTTCTGGAGCTTGTTTGCCTTGTGAGGATAGGGGAGGACAAATCAGACAAGGTCTGTGCTGTCATTTGGCTGACAGAGATGGGATGCAGGTGGAAAGGTACTATGGCTGGGCCATCGCCGTCGAACTGGAATGCAAAGAGGGGGAGGTGTGCCTCAGCAACCAGTCCTCACTGAATTATAACCAGAGTCAACACCGGTTTTTAACAAAGAATTTGAGCTTTGGAACCACAGCTTTGATGAGTTGTCATATTTTAACTCACGGCCTTCCTTCATGTTGAAATCTTCAAACTGAGATTGCATAAGCAGAGGTTTGAGGGCCCTAAACACTGGCTCTGACGTTACATAATCCTGCCACAAGATTCCACAGAAAATAGGGGGGCAGAGCACATAGACTTACTAAACTTGCAACAGGTTGATGGGTACAAGTCTTGGGTGGGAGTATAATAACCGTGGTGCCGTTTAAAAAAAAAAATCAAATCAATTATTAATTTTGAGATAAAAAAAAGAAAATAGTAGAATATGTTTTGAGTGAACTATCTCTCTCTCGCACACACCTCTTGCCTGCCATTAGTAAAGTGGACAAGTAGGCCCACCTTTAGCCTTATATAGAGTCTTACACATAGAGCTCTGTGTCTAGGCATTCCACAGGTTGACTCAAATACCCCCCCACCCCACCCTGTCTGTTTCTATATAACACCCCCCCACCCCACCCTCTTACCTCGATCAATTAGAACCTCGGTAGATTCCTGGAAGTGGGTCCTGATGCTTGATCTTCAGTTGGTTTAAAGATAAGACGATCTTTATATAGCGGATGAATCTACAGTAGGTACCTAGAGATACTAAGGGGGGAAAAAACAGCATAAGACAGGCTTGAAAGGGGAAATGAATGACGCGGAGAGAGGAGAGAGAGAGAGAGAGAGAGAGAGAGAGAGAGAGAGACAGAGAGAGAGAGAGAGAGAGAGGGGGGAAAGGCGCAACTCTCCACATCCATGTTGCGCTACAAAGGGTGGGGCCTTGAGGAATTCGCTCTATCTGCTTTCCTTTCGACTTAAAGCTTATCTTAATTAGGCTATTGACAGCCAGTTCAGCCTATACGTTCAATTATGTTGAGATACCGTAGCATAAACCCATCGCAGGACTAAGGAATGACTCCTCGATATTTTCACTTCTTTGACAAGTCGAGCAGACTACTGTAATATAGCACTAACTCTTACATTCCCCTCCTTGCGTGCTGAAATCAGATTCATTCAACGCCCAGAAATTTGGTTTAGTAATAAAACATCCGCCCATCCCATCCTAGTAATGTTCCCGGATTGCATAATACACATATACGAATTCACATAACAGTTGGCTGGAAATTAAGAATTTATATAGGCTGACCGACATTGGAAATACACCAACCTGCAGTGACTAATCATTTCGTTTTGGTAGCCTGTGTTCAGGCTGACCCTACAGGTTTAATACAAGTCTAAAATGTGATGAAATGTCTTTGAGATAACATAGTGTTAGCCCTCCCTTGTGGCTCTTAATGTCACCACCACTAAAAAGTTTGCAAAATGTATTTGGTCGACGCACTTAC
Organism: Centroberyx gerrardi; assembly: GCF_048128805.1. Lineage (NCBI taxonomy): Eukaryota > Metazoa > Chordata > Actinopteri > Beryciformes > Berycidae > Centroberyx > Centroberyx gerrardi. The sequence continues at coordinate 17,519,863 of NC_136002.1, read as the reverse complement.
TTTGTTTCGGGTAAATCCGTTAAGTTGGTTCCACCGAGGCACTTGTCAGTAAGGTTATACTGTGTCAAAGATGCGCCACTAGCCGTGCTTGGGTGAGATTTTAGGATTATTCGGCTCTGTGCGGACTATTTTCCCCACGCCCAGTTTGCCTATGGCATTCATCAGGGCTGGCTACTGTAAAGTTGCCACGTCCGTTACATTTCACAGACTTATGAAACCAATACGCCCAGGAGAACCTGCCCAGCAATAAAAAATACTGGTCTACTTAGTTCTCTGTGTAATGGCTTAATCTAGGCTACTGCGAGGGACTCAAGCTAAAAGGTGCGCACATCAAGATGGCAATACATTTATGTTATGTAATGTCTCCCTTAATGAACATGACTGAACAGAATCTTAAGAGCCATTGATAGAAATAAGAGTTGTAGTCCTGTCTGCCTATACTCTCAGTAAACAGAGTCGATTTTTGAAGTATTTTTTCATGCAGAAGCCTTACAGAAACCCTCAGCCACACCTTAACTCTCAATCAATTTTTTCTGACAGTTCCAGAGGTTTCGACGAGACGCGAAGCCTACAAGTTCTCCCTGACAAGACTATCGCTTGTACCTCCCGTACCGCACCCCGCTGTAACTTATAACCTAGAAAAAGAAATGTGCAGACGGTCCAATTGGAGTATCCGGTTCGCCGGTCCCACCCCGTGCTCCTCGCCGCCTCTCGGGGCTCTCTCCCCGGTCTCTCTCTCCGGTCCAACTCCTCTCTTCAAACCGGCTTCTCACTCCGATCAGCTGGCAGCGCTGTGACGTCAACGCCCACAGCTGGCCAATCAGGTTCAAACCGGAAAAAGTCCCGATGACGCCCACCACATACGCACTATGACTGTCAGGTGCTGCGACCAATGACGGCCGAGATCCCTGTGAGAAATAAGGCGGGCACAAACGATAGTGGCCAATCAGATTATATCCGCCCATGGGAGGCGTTTCACCCCCTAACCTATTAGGTGTTTGGAAGTATTATGTATGAAGTGTTGTGAACTTTTCTAGACCACTAGGCTACAGATTAAATTGAATTTATACATAGTTTTGTCAATCGGCTAACCACGTGTAAGTTATTAAATGGCTATCATTATTCATTTAAGGTAGAAAAGTTTCTAAGTTCAAATGAAAGGACTTTCCATCTCAGTTTACATAAACTGTTGCCCACTGTTCATCATGTGTCTTTATCCTCAAAATGTGTCATCAAACTAAACCAAATGCAAATTTGATTTAGTTACACTGTTTCTATTCTATTCTATTCTATTCTATAGCAAAGGCCTAGTTTCTCTGTTTCATAAACTGCAGTCCAGATTACAAGTCATGGTCATGATTTTAGGGCCACATTATGGACTCACTGTGCAGTTGCACTGGTTTATAACAACTGGGTTTAAAATGCAAAGGCCTGCCATCTAAGGTGTGGTGTGATGAAGAGGCCTGCATGATACGGTGCTTTATTGATTCCCAGAGGCACCAGAATTACCAGCTGCAGTTCTTGGGCTTTCCTCTTTCAGGTCAAAAATGACTCAGATACTGTGATGTTGAAACAGGTTCCCTGCAGGCTCAAGCATAGGTGGCACTGAAATTGTATTTTTCTAAAAAAGAAATGCAATAAAAGGGTCACATGTCTTTTCTGTCTTTAATGGTTGTCTATATGACAGACACACTGCACGTCTTTTGGCATCATATGATTGCATTTGAACACAGATGACTTCATATGTCAATTTCAGAGTAGCATGTGCCCCCCAACCCACACACAAACACACACATACCCTATAGACCCCTCTTTACCACATATTTTCTTGACTCCCACCACCACCCTTAAAGTTTCCCATCCATGGCCTAAGAAGTCTCCATCTTGAACCCAAAATGCACAACCCTCAATCCCAAACAACAAAAACTCCTTAGCATTTAAATTGTTTTTCAGCATTCAGTTTTGCATCTTTTTTAAGCAAACAAAGCATTCCTGTGGTTTGGAGTGGAGTAGGAAGCGGCTTCCACTTCCAAATAAGCTATTGCACTTCTCGTGGACGGAAACCTCAATTGGAGGCTTTCTCGTTGAAGTCACTAGAATTCCACATTTGGAAAAGAGAATGGAGTTTGCTCCATATTCTCTTCCCACCAGAGAAAAAAATGAAGCATTTGTGTGCCAGCTGTGGTAGTAACTAAAACAACTTCTCTCTCTCAAGACTCAAGGTGAAATGAAAATGCACATGATGTCATTTATTTGATATGATCTTTGTTGAGAAGAATAGCGCTACATAGCGTCCACATACAGTAGCCTAAGCAACATAATATTCAGAGAATTGAACATGACATGAAAACATAAACAGCAGGTTTATTCCTAACCTACAGTAGAAGGTAGAGTCTTTGATACCAACAAGCTGTGCCCAATGTTGCATAATTGAAGATATCTAAAGTCTTCTCAAGCCATTGCATTGCATGCATGAGGAGAGGCAGATCTTGAGTGAATTTTCTCATGCCTTTTTAATGTAGTGTGTGTGTATGTGCGTGCATGTATGTGTACATATTGCGTATATGTATGCATGTGTGGATGGATTCTGCGAATGAGGATCACTGGGTGGGTGCAGTTGCTTGCTCTCACACACACACGGATGCATATTTAAATGTGGGGGTATGCACGTTTACATGTGCAAACTGTAAATGCATGCTTTCATGTCAGGAAAGGAATCAAATGAAGGCAGTTTAAACTGCGTCATATCAACCCTTTTTGGGTTGGCTGACGCAGAGCAGAGAAGTTACGCAGATCAAAGGCAACAACCTGTCAACCCTTTTGTTATTACACATTTCAAACAGGCAGTAACACAATGCCGCCTCAGCACGGTGACACAGCTTTTATTCCTTCCCTCAATTTATGTTGATGCATTCACGAAGCCAGGCAGGAATGCGCCACAGGCACACATCGTTCAGGAAACAAATCCTTCCTCCCCACAGCGTTCCTGCATGGTCCCAACCCACACCATGAGGTGGCTGTTTCCTCCAGCAGCAGACTACGACTGCTTTTTTCCCTTTTCTCTGTCTGTTGACTTAAACCCATCAGGGCAGGGTGCCCCATCCAGTTCCTATCTGAGAGATGTTGCATTCCCACACTCGTATCTTTGCTGCAGAGCCAATAACACCACTCCTGGAGCCTATAGTAAAGGCACACCCACAGAACTGCAAGCTAGTTCAAGTTGCTATGGATCACCCCCATATATTCAAATTATATCTGTACCTCAGGCAATGTGCTGTGCTTATCTGAGTTTATAACAGGACTGACGCCAGCTAGGGCCCTAAATCAGTTTCTGCTTAGAATTTTCACTTGAAATGTATTTATTCTATAGCTTTCAATAAGCAGATGGCCTGCATGTGCATACAGTGTTCTTGATGTTGAACTGATATTAGTTTCTGTACATCATTTGCTGTTTATCAAGAGCACAGTTCTTCTGTTTAATCTGACATCATGCTTGAATTGTAATAATTATAAGAATCTAATATGATTTCTGATATGAAAAAGAGTCAGATTTAGTTTACAATCTTCACATGTTCAAGGTGTGCAGAGAACAGTGGATGATGTTCAACCAATTAAGGAGAAAGCCACACTAAAACACTTTAACATTGTTTCATTTCTGGGCCCATTTTGTTGTTTGGTGGTGTATATTTCTTATTTCCGTGGTACTGATCAAACGCAAATGGCGTGATGTCACATCAAGAGAGATATTTCCAGCGCAGCAACAATGCAGTTCGGTAGCACAAAATGTATCAACTATCCAAAACATCAACAGTAAACCATAAATCATATTTTAATGTCTGTTCCTCAATGAAAGAGCAAGGGCGTCTTTCTTGACCGACCATTTTGCACGTTTAACAATCACACAGGGAGAAATCTATCATAGAAGAGCGTCAATAGACCATAATGCAATCTGGAGTCCTCATCTCTGTGGCTCTGTCGTCAGCGTGTAAAATACAATGCCCTCTTTGGCAACTTTTTTGTAATTTGAACAACCAGGTACAGCCGAGCATGGCACTTCACTCTCACTTTTCTTGACTGGAAAAACTATGCTATCACTATTGCTCTCTCCACCTCCACCTACACAGCACAGAGAACCCCCTTCTCTGGGGGTTGTGAGGTGTGTGGGTTGTGAGGTTGAGGTAAAGTGGCTAACCCAAAAGAGTAAAATACCACAGTTCAGCGCAAAATAACTCCTGGAATATAGTGAACATTACAAATTGATAATATCTAACAGTGTAAGAGTATCCGCTGGTGGATTTCTCCTTTAATGCCATAGGATATGATTTGCAAGAGGTACAGCTATAATTTCTTGTAAAGTGAAAAAGATTATCAGTAATAAGGAAAAGATAGCTACCATTTTTTGAAAAGTGAAAATGATTGCCTGTAATAAGGAAAACATAATCAGTAATAGTAATCTTCATACATTCTTTAACTTGTTAATACCTCACTGTATAATACCTCTATAATACCTACCTGTATAATGCCGTAAAATCTTGGAATTACCATACAGGTAGAATTATTTGCCTGTGAAATTCCCAGAGGTCACAGTAAGCTGAGGAATTCTTCATGTTTAGCCGAGAATAGGTGAAGATAAGCAAGAATACTGTAGGTGAATGGGAGAACAGTCAATTTGAACATCTTCATTAATCAATGAGATGTTCTGACAAGCATGAAAGTAAGCTGAAATACCAGATACATGTATATGGAGTCATTTACAATGATGGCACAGTGATATAGCCTAACAACAAAAGTTATATGACTACCTGGAGGAAGTTGTAGGTTCTCCCATAGAGGGGGGCAGACAAGCGATGGAGAACATATTAATAATGGACAATCATCATCCATGACCATGGAAAAAAACGAATCAGTGAGGACTATTATTATTCAAGTCATTCTTCAGTCATTTTTCCAATACAGTACAAGTGAATCAGCTTGAGTAGCAGTATTGAAGAAAGCAGCAAATGCTCTCTCCTTCCTTCCATTAGGAAAGACTTACATCACAGGGTAAGTAGGCCTTTATGCTATGCATATGGTATGACGTTTTTAAGTGTATCAGTAGATTATGTAGCATTATGCTACTGCTTCCTGTGTCCCTCATAACCACTCAGCGCTGGCTCAGGAACATTGTGGCCCCCTTTGCTGTGATTTCAGTACGGTAGTACAACCTGTTAGCGGTGAGAGTTATTCTCTCTGTCATTTCTCGCACTCAAATACTTGCCCCCCCTTCGTCTGTCTCTTCCCCATGTCCAGTTCTCTTTCTCCTCTTCCATTGCCTCTCTCTTCTCTCCTTCCTCGTTTGCGCCCCTGCTCTCAGAGCACATAAATCCCTCTCTTAAATGGATTCCAGGAATCAATCGGCACCTCTGCCAGGCAAGGAGCAGTCTGGAAACTATTCAAGCCAGGTAATGGCTCTCTAAAGCCGAACAGAAAGAACACATTACATAGTCACACACAGCAACAGGGGTGGGGGACTTTCTGCTTCTGGTGAGCAAGACCAACGTTCACGGATGAAATTGAGAGCCTGAAGCCGTGGGTCACAGGGTGCAAGACTGACAGACTGCAGAGGATGTTATGTAAATCATTATGGATCAAGGTATTATAGTCCATGAAGGTATTCACAGTGGTTCAATCATAAATAGGCTTTGGTAAAGAAAAACTAAGGTAGCATGACTTTCCATATCCGATTGTTGTGTGAAGTAAACTGAGACCCAGCAGGTAACTTTAACATGGTAATATCACAACATGGAAGATATATTTTGCTGTTCAAATAATTGTTCAATTTGTTGAGTTTTTGGTCATTATTTGCCTGAACATTTTGAAATTCCTTGTACAGGTAAAATGTGGAAAAAAGCATTACAGCATCTATACAGTATGTATCATTGCATGCACCTATTGGGATCCCTCTTTGACTCGGCCTACCTCAGGTTTCTTCCATTTTTTCCTAATAAGGCTTTCTTGGGAGTTTTTCCTTGTATGCACTGAGGGTCTAAGGTTGGTGGTGCCAGGTAGACTCGGCTATTCAGGTTAGGTAAGCCTGTTATGTCTCTCCAACATGCTATTTTGTGTATTGTGCTTTGTTTTTTGTTTCCTTGTGTTGTATTTTGTTGCATACTATTGCGTATTGCATCATTTTGTTTTGTGATTGTGTTAGATCCAGTTAGGCTCGTTCTCTGTAAAGTCCTTTGAGACATGCTTGTGATGAAGGCCTATATAAATAAATGAACTTGACTTGTTTGTACAGGATCCTCGTACAGCTACTGTAATGCACCTGGTGAAAAAAGGTATGTCTGATGCTGAGCAGGTGAATACTTAAGTTAATTCAAAATGTTTTAGCTTAATGGACAGAGAATGGCACAGAGAATGGTTTAGTTTTTTGATTAAAAGCATCGACCATGTATTTTTCCATAGTATAATCCAAGGCTTGAAATGAGAGTGGGACTCTCAACCATATTGCACAAGGTGTTATGGCATTTATTTTCCAGCTTTTTATCTAGTTTGCATACCATTGACTCGGTAAAACAAGTAGAACCTTGAATCTCTCTTATCGAATGATCTTCCTCTCACATAGATCTATTTTTCTGTCACTCTCTAAACTCCAGATTGCTGACTCTCCCTTAATATCAGCTTTTTTTCCCCCTAAGTGCCCATCCCTCCCCACCACCACCATTCCTCTTTCTCTCTTTACATTTGTCTCCCATACAGCTTCTCTTTATCGGGTGCCTTCCTCAACCCCCACCACTAAACTCCACCGGTCATCATGGGTCTGGTCTTTTCAGACTGTCAGTTAGACGTCAGTCACAGGGGAGTTAGGGGAGCACTACTGTCACTTTAAGAACTGCCTCTGGCAAAAAGAAACTGATTAGTAGTGCTGGCAGCCAACCACGTGGACTGCTGTGTGGAGACCGAAGCCAATGAGAAGCCCTGCTGGGTGGAGGTTACAAAAGCAGCCTGAACCCAATGACTCAGCAAAGTTGGGTGCGTGCGAGATGACACTTAGCGGCGATTTAAAGGGCCAGTGTGCCGGCTTGCAGCCCTCTCAAGGAAGCTGAAAAATGCACTTTCAAAATCAGGCCAGCTGTTCCCTCCCTCCCTCCCTCCTTCCCTCCCTCTTGTGCACACTACATTAGTTTGTGGCCCAGGTTGCTCTACAGGCTTGTTGGTAAGGACTGTGCTTCAGAGGGGCCACACCTAAATTTTCTCACCCAAGGGATGTACAGTGACTCAGTATTGTGTTCTCTGGAACACAATGTCACATATGTTTGTTGTGGGGTCACAGCGGACAACCTCTGGTATCCTAAGGGCATGTTCACACTACTCCACTTTTTTCAAACTGCCACCGCCTTTTTAAAGCCCGGTCACATCTTGTCCAACAAATTATCTTCACTTTTCACGACAAAAAGGGATATGATGTCATTTGGGTATTTGAGGAGGGCACTACTGTTATCTACTTAGCTGCTATGTTGGAGCTGAGTTAGCTTATTAGCATCACGCTTGGAAAGCAGAAATAAAAATGATGAACTTTGGTGTTTGCGTGTATGATTTGGGTCAGAGGGATGTTGACTGACATGTCAGTCACAATACATTTCCACCTTTTAAATTAAGTGTTTTCAGCCATAACGTTGGAACTAGATAGCCAACATTCTCATGGCTAGTAGCTAATAGCTAATTACCACTTGGTAGCTAGTTAGCTAGACTGCAAGCCTGGCTGCTCTTCTTTGCTTATTTGCTCTGCTAGAGCAGTGTCTAAAATTGGACAATGTGACTGACACCACAGACTTTTTATGAGTTACACAGACACAGAAAAAAAAACAATGCACCCAATTGTTCCCGACTGGCCAAATATGGTAGTAGCCTAACTATTCTAGAGAAAGAGACGGACCAGATAGAACGGGACCCAGTGGAGAACTTGCATAGCAGAAGATTCCAGGCCAAATATGGTTGAGTTTAGGTACTTAAGGGTCAGTTATGGCAATGGCAAGTGTATTGTGGGCCAAAAGTGGCCCAGGTGTAACCAGCCACTTTTAAGGTTTGTGTGGCATTTCGATTCTGGGTCAAAAGGGGCCCAATTTAGCCTGCCACTTTTAAGGTTTGTCACAGCATTTTGATTCTGGGCCAAATGTTTTCCAAGTGGTTTCATCAAGGTTGAGTTGTGGCTGTGTTCTGGCAGTCAGATTCGGATGGGTTCATCGCCGTCATTCCACGGTGGTATGTGGCCAGAAGGAAGTGGTAAGTGTGGGCCAGCACTGGGCCAGCACTCAGCTGCTATCTGGGAAGCGTCTTGTGAATGATTGAAACCTCCAATTGCAGATTGAATTTACTAACATGTATAATATGACCCAGGTAGTAGTTCCCCTAGATGTAAAGCTTGATCACATGTTTTTGATAAAAAGTGAGATTTTGTCCATTACCTCATGGATAATTCATGTTGGAGTAGCAAACCTTTTTTACGGCAATGTGTTTTGCCGCAAGTGTGGAAGTATTGAAGACTCCGGGAGCCATGATTTTATTTAATCCTGTTTTGTCTTATTTTATCAATTAACTGTAGATTAAATTATAGCAGGCAGTTGGCAGTTGCTGGCAGCAAGTGTCGTAAATGGGTCATGCAGATATGGGAGCCAGCTACGTATTATTTATGAACCCATGGACGTGTACAAAAATGGATTCTCAAGAAAAAAACAACAACAAGAAATCATCATGCCATTTATATTTTTTGACACTGAAATTATGTTGTCACTTAAGATGATTTCCATGCTAACGTCTCTGTAATTATTCAATAGTCCATATTAGCAATTTAGCATCACGTCCATGCGATGGTGGTCTCTCCTGGTCTCTCTGCCCATTGGACGGCTCTCCAAACACTTGACTGCAAGCATAACATTGGTAAGCAGGACTGTCTGTGACTATTGTCGGTGACACTGCCATCTTTAGAGACTCCGGCATGTTGGATTTTCTTTTAGAGGGTCCACATGCCCAAAGCAGCATTTCTATTGGCCTGTCGTGCAAATTAACAGGTCACAGTTTCCCACACGTGAACTCTGCGCAAACGCAAAGAGGTGAAATTGCTTTGCAACCGGAAATTATGTTTTTCTCTCCCCCTTCACGTGGATTTCAATGGAAGTGAATGAGGTGCGAAGCAAATATATGCACACTTTGGGGACTGGCCCCAAGGCAGACTTTCCAAAGTTGAGAAAAGTTCAACTTTTTTAACGTATGCATGCCGCATGCACCACATTTTTTTGTGAGCCAGACAATCACAGCAACAAGGAGGCGGGGCTTCATGCTATATAGGCATCTGCTCCTTTGCTTCCGTTGCCAAAGCGCGGGCAGTCTTCTCTTTTCCACAATCAAACAAAATACACAAAAAAATATAGCCGCAAGCGGCCATGAAAGGGGTTCAAGCCTTTTCTGAATGGTACTGACGTCGCAAAAAAAGTGTCAGTGGTTCTGAGGACATCGTCCAAATATATCCCTTGATATATCTGCCAAGTTTCGTGATCATTGAACAAACGTGTGTGGAGTTGACGTTTGCGGCGCCCCCTTCTGGTTGAATCGCACAAAATTCGGTACACAGAAATGCCATTCCAGACAAGGCTGAGAAGTTTGGGACTGATTTTGCAAATGGACTTTGATTTACCAGCTATTACATGGTTATTACACTATAGGCCCCGCCCACTTCCACCAATGATGACAAAACTTCTGGTTTTGATTAGTACATCCTCCCTGAACATGTGTACCAAATTTCACGCAGTTTCGTCATCGGGATTTAGCAGATTTAGATTTAGCGATGAAGCAACTCACAGGAATTTGCGCCAACGCGGATGAACAATAATAAACCAGCACAAAAACAATAGAGTTTCAGCCCAACGGGCTTGAACCCCTAATTAAAACAGTGTACTTGCAACATGTGTATTTGAATCTTTGTTAATTTTTCATTTATTTTACAATATAAACATCATCACCAATTGAATAGCACATGTGCTGATGTTATATCATAAAAATTGTTATTTTAGTTTTGCCCTGATCTGAATCTTCAACCACTCTCTATGGAGAATATCACCCTTAAGATGTTTTCACGTGTCACAATTAAATTTAGCCACTTGCCCTAATCCTTTTCCCTAACCATATCCAGCCAAGTCATAGTGACACTGGTAGACAGATTTGCTGCTCATAATGAGTTGGCACTTTCAGCCTTGATATAAAATGAATGGCCCATATTGACCCCTAACTGGTCAGCCAGTGTTCTTCTTCTCCATAATCCTTAGCCCAGCTGTATTGTGTAGAAGTCAAGTCTGTGGGCAGCAGTGGAAACTTCCATTAGGCCATAGGAGAAGTATACTCCTGGGGATTGTTCTGGTCAGGCCTGCAACAGTCAGCATAGCACAGCACACCTCTGTGACAAGACAGAGGCTATATATATACTGTGGCCAACAGTAATTCAGCAACTGCAGCCATCTCCAGCGCCCCAGCTACCAATGCAAGAGGAGAAGGGGCCTCTTAAAGGCATAGTTCACTGCATGATACACATTTATCTGATCTGACTGTTACTGATTAAAAACAATATTGACTGGGTTATGATTCTGTCATTAAAACTCCCATGAATAAAACAAACAAACATCCGTTTGGAGTAATAGCATTCAAACATTTCTTCAGGTCAAAAAGTAGTATGACCTGAATTTTGTAAAATCTTAGACTGGGCGAAGGTAAATGCTGAAAAGAAAATACTGTTTCTTATTAGCTGGTGACAGCCTTATCAAATGGAAGTTTGTTTAATCTCTCCACATTCCCATACACTCTGTCAACCAGACGGCTGCCTGACGCAATATCCGGAACATGGACTTCAAAAAAGGCTATTCGTCTTGATGTGTCTTTCTGTAAAATGGTATCATGCAAATGCCAGTGTCAGATACATCATGGATCTGAGATAAGATGGCCTTAGCCCAAGTATTTTATTCATGCCAACAATTCAAGTAGAATAGGATACTGAAATCATGTGCATCCAAATAATCCTCAACCAATGCCAAGCTTTAATGTGAATATATAGAGCATGGGTGTGTATGGTTGTTCAACACATTCTGTTAATTATCGTCACTCATCCACATTCACAAACAGGTATGAGAATTTTGGCCAATTGCGGTAAAGGTGAAGTAGGGACTGTTTTGCTGAAAGAAAAAACAAACGTCAGTCAAGCATTTGTGCAGGTATGCAGATTAGCTGGGGAACTAAAGGAACCCTGGAGGGCTTATGAATGTAAAACGTCATATTTACATACCAGAATGTTTTTCTATTCGTGCTACAGGGTGAATATACATTCCATTTGCATAACCGTAACAGTCATGACATTGGCAGATAAGGGAATTATTCGGTGCCTCGCAGATTAGACATTGGGCCAAAGTGTGCTGTCCGCCTTGTGCTCTCTTTTCTCTTCCTCTTACGTAGTCGGTGAACTGTAACCCACTGCTCTCGGTCTCTCTCACCTCTCCACGTCGAGCTGTTTGTTCTAGGAAATGTTCTCACTTGAACCCCGGATCCGTTCAGAAATCACCCACTTTCTTCACAGCTCAAGCCAGAGAAACAAGTCAGCTGTTTCCTTATTGATTCATGTGATCCATGTCCAGCTGTTTTATAAGCTTGTTGTGGCAGTGATGTCAACCACACTCATTCACATAACTAGCCAAGCAAAACTGCATACAGGGTTATTGTTTTTTTTTTTTTGCACAGACAAGTGCAGTTGACACTCACTCTTGGGTTTATTACAGATTTATTTAGATTTATAGGGGTTACTCCAGTGTGTGTATGTGTGTGTGTGTGTGTGTGGATGGAGGGAGGTGGAAATTGGGAGGGTGGGGGGAAATTCACATCAAACTTTGCAAAATAAATACATTTCAGAATTTTGCCTCATTCTACAATTTTTTTAACATTCTTAAGGTAAGCAGCATGTGTAGAAACAAAATAAGCACATCACCTGTAGAACCCCCCCCCCCACACACACACACACACACACACTCTGCATCTGTCCCATCATCACTACTGTCTCTACACACTAATATAAGTTAAGAGAGTGGACTGCCCTCCTGTTTTTTAGAGAACAATTTTCTTGCTCAGCACAGATCAGTAACCTTCACACCCTTTGTTTTACTGGGTTACAGCTCTAACTGGTATATTATCATTCACATTTACTCAACACCCCCCCCCCCCCCCCCGCGTCAATACAGAGGGAACTCTGATCCCTTTGCATGTGAAGGCGAGGAGGCCACAGCAATGTGTTGCCGTGCCCAGATTCCCGGAGACCAGCATTTCCACAGGGTTTATCTTGGTTGCCACATGCAGGGCCAAGGCCTACTTACTGATATGATTAGCCTTGCTGGTGGAAAAGGAACACATTATCCTCAGACAGTCTGATCCAGCCTCCATTCTTTCCAAACACCCTTATTTGTCTGATGCTTGGAACAACTAATGATGATAGTGACTGAACTGTGCCTCCCTTTTGATAAAAAAAAAAGAAAAAAAAAAGCAAAGACCGCGGTTGAGGCTAATTGATGGAGACAGGCCGGCAGGACAGTGGCTGCTGAAAGTGGTGACATCACTCTGATAGGGGGACTTTGAGAGAAGACGTGTTAGTGACAAGTGGTAGCTATTGGAGTTGACAGGTTACTCTCAACCACTCACTTTCCCTCAGTATCTAAGTGTCAGGGCTAGCTTTTTCACACCACTAGTTCAAAAATATGGATATCAGCCAAATCTCTTGTTGCATTTTAAGTCAAAATCTCACACACACTGTAAAAGCAAATCACCAGCCACTTAGCATCCACAACAATGTTCTGACACGGCTGCTTCCCATGTTGGACCCTGAGCGATTGTGGCACAATGTGACAGCATTGTGGCAGACGAATCAGTGAGCTGCCTCCGCCCCAACTGGCACTTGGTTTTCTGACATGCACTCTCATGGATCAATAACCTCTTACATAACATTCTGGTTTGGACTGGAGGCAAGATTCCAGCTGACTGGAACATGTGACAGGGCTTTGACTGAGTTGACCCACATTTTCCCTTCCTCCCTCTCTCCCTCCCTCCCACCCTGCTTCTCTTCTTCCCACCACGTCCTCCATTATCCCCCACCCCTCCCCTCCCTACCCCTTCCCACACCCTTCAGGCAAGCAGTCATGTAGGCAGTCAGATCCAGACCTGGGTGGGTCAGGGCAGGCCCTTCTGTGACAAGCCCAGCCATGCACACAGAACGACAGACAGACAGACAGACAGACAGACAGACAGACAGACAGACAGAGAATAGCTTGTGGCTCAGCACAGCTTTTTATTCGGACCAATGACATAAGCATCAGGGGTTGTCATGGAAAGCGTTTGACTTTGCATGATATGCCAGATGGATACAGTGTTATGGCTTGATACTTTTCTGAGATTTTCTTTTGTGTTCTTTCTCCAGCTGTGAACTAGCAATAGTGTCTTTTGCTGTCATCTGTCCAGCGTTTTTAGGTTTTGTCAGTGCCGCCAGGTACAAGGCCTTGGGGCTTGTGTGACTAAGTAGTGTTTCCATACACAACATGACCTTGTTGTGCCTTCAGGTGAAAGGGGAGATCGTATGTGTGTGTTTGGGCAACACAAACACACACACACAAATTTGCTAGTTGCGCTAGTTCAAAAATCTAGCAGTTGTAACACTGCATTGTCTGTGCAAAGGTGTGTAATGTACCTGAAGTGAAGAGTCAGACAGTATTATGTGACTGAGCTCCAGTGAGGTGAAACCTATCCTGGTTTCCTGCCACATTGACCTGTCTGACTTCACATTACAGTAAGCTGATTAAGGCACAGCATGTGTCCTATTTAAGTGTTTGTTTCACTAATACTTCCTCCACACAAGTACTGCTGAAATCTGTGTGAACTTTTGTGACGATCAGCTAACCCTCAGCAGCTGAGCTACTCCATGGTAGCAGTCTCTGCAGGTGGCCATTTTCTCTTAGAAATGTTTCTCCTGCGACCTAGCTCATTCTGAGCCGACAGCGCAGCTAAACAACCTAGTCATCTTTCTGCCTAATCATGACTCATCTTGGTGGAAAATTTTACTTGAGTGCTTTCCAGAACTTGACGTAAGAAGAGATAGCTCTAGTTCTTTGTTGATAAACTGCGTATTTCATAGATTTTAGTCTTTTTTGTCCTTCAGTTGTCTGCTTAGGTATGTGGGTAATTAGGAGATTGTGCATTGGGCCTGAATCAGTTTTCTAGGAAGTAGCAGTGACTCATCAGAAGCTTGCTTCCTGCTTCTATAAATAGCCAATCATTCACTAGCTGGAACATGAGGTACCAATCAGACTACAGAGAACATCTCTCTGTATTTCTTGTTTTCCGTAAACTTAAATATCCTATAGCCGTTTTCTCTTGTTTTGCGATCCGACAGAAAAGGATGGATTGTCCTTCCCAGATCCAATATTTAAGTAGAATCTAATCAGATCTGTTGTAAGATCTAAGTTATGGTTGACTGAAATCTGTGAAAAAGTTGACTGGATATTTTCTGTGAGGGCCTGATCAAGGATTCACATGAATTATGGCCTCTTGGTACTAATTATTGTTATTAAGTTTCTCTCTATCTTACTAGCCCGAAAGGTCTAGTTCAAGGTGTGGCTGTTTATTTGAGTGCATCTTGAGTCCAAACAAAGACAATGTAAAACTTAAGCAGCATCTTAACAGCATACCATGCCGCAAAAACAGCTTTCCATGTCCCCCTCCTGGACACAGAAAACAGATATAGATGTAAAGTCACTCAAAACCTCAATGTCATTCTCAAAATTAACTTGTTAAGTCTCAGATACAGACTGCTCGATTTCCAAATACAGTAATGTCCCGCATTCACAAGATGCACATAAATACAAATTAATAACAGCGACATCTTGAGGCTGATCCTGCTACTGTCTCGCACTCTAATGGCCACAGCTTGAGAGGAAAGGAGGGGTCCTGGAGGGAGAAAAGGAATGAGAGGAATGAAAGACTGGGGGCAGTGGAAGAGTAGGGCAGGGTGCCACCAAGGAGGGGGGGGGGGTGCAGCAAGGGGAGTAGAGGGGGAAAGGACAGCCAATTGGACTGTGATGAGACGCATCTCCGAAGGAAGTGAGAGGGAAGGCTGGTATTTTTCCAGGGAGGTTTTCTCTGCACGTGCGCGCTCACACACACAAACACTCGCTCACATACACACTCCTCTCCCTTGTGGCATCCATCATTTTCACCCATCCATTCATCCATCCATCCATGCATCCACCCGCTTCCTAACCCCTGGCTTTACTTTGGGGGAGGATGAGCAGAAATGTCAAAGCCTGGACAAAAGGGAGAGACAGATATCTGTCTGTTTGCCTGTCTGACTGTCAGTCTGTCTGTGTGGGGTCAAGGCTTCTCTTCCTCCCTTTCCCCCTTTCCTCCTCATCCTCCTCTCTCCTGTCACTGTCCACACTCTTGGTCCTTCTTACTCTCTCTCCCTTCGTCCTCTTGTTCTCTCCACTCCCTTTTGTTTCCACGCTACTTCTCTCCACTCCCTCTCCCTCCCACACTCCTCTCCTGTTCCTCCCCTTCTACTTTTTCTCCCTTCCCTGCCTCCTCACTCTTTCCACTTAAATTCCCCCCTCTTCTCCTACTATTCCTTTCCCCTTTCTCCCTCACTCTCAGTACCCATCTCTCTCTCTCTCTCTCTCTCTCTCTCCTTCCCACCTCCCCTCCAGTCTCCATCTGGGGCTCTCGTCAGAGCCGTCTAGCCCAGACAGGCACCAAGGGCAAGGAAACATCCTCCGGTGACGCCTCGCTATCGCGCACGCTGATATGACAGCCTTAGTCTGCAAAACTGTCTGAGGACGAAACGGTTGCTTGTGTGAGTGTGTGTGTGTGTGTGTGTCTGTGCGTGTGTGTGTGTGTGTGTGTGTGTGTGTGTGTGTGTGTGTGTGAGTGAGTGAGTGAGTGAGAGAGAGAAGGGATATCTATATGTATGTATGTATGTGTGCTTGTGTGTGCTTGCATGTGGAGGAGAATGCGTGCAGGAATCCATTTTGAAAGCAGCTGCTCATGGGCTGTTCTCTTATGTAAGCCTGTACTGTAAAACACAGCAGCACAAGAACAAACTGGCTGGTCCAGGACAGGGCCCAGCCCTCACTGCTCCACAGTCAGACATGTGACGTCTAGGAAGCCATGACATGACTCGCCCGTTCTCTGTCTATGTCCGAGAGAGAGAGAGAGAGAGAGAGAGAGTGAGAGAGAGAGAGAGAGAGAGAGAGAGAGAGAGAGAGAGAGAGAGAGAGAGACACTGAGAACTTGGGTCCTGGTGAGAGTAAGGTGTTGTAGGGATCAAACAGGACTGGTGCGCTCCAGATGAGGGGAAAGTGAGACCTACTGTGCCCCGGTAGCCCACCTGCTGCTGGCTGGCCCTCATCTCCTGCTGCTCTGTCATACAGCACACCGCCTTGCACAAGGCAGGTTGCACAACGAGGGAGAGAGAGAGAGAGAGAGAGGGAGAGAGAGGGAGTGAGAGAGAGAGAGAGAGAGAGAGGGAGAGGGAGCGAGAGAGAGAGGGATAGACAGAGAGAGAGAGGTGGGTGGGTGCGTGGAGTGGGGGTATAAAGAGAAGTGGAGGGGCATCAGAAGGAGGGGTAGGAGAGAGAGAGAGAGAGAGAGTACGAGATAGCATTAGAGATAGAGTGAGAATGCAAATAAGAATGCGAATCACAGAGAGAGAGAGAGAGAGAGGGAGAGAGAGAGAGAGAGAGAGAGAGAGAGAGAGAGAGAGAGAGAGAGTATAGAGTATTGACGTGGTTCTCCAAGCCCAGCCCTTTAAACTCTGGACCGACTGCTGCCACTGCCTGGAAAAGTGAAGTTGTGCAAGTACATCTCTTACAACCCCTCTCTCCCTCCCTCTTTCCCTCTCCCCACTAACTGAGTTAACTTGTTTTGTTCCATCTTGAACTGATAAACCGTGTTTCACAACTATACGATCATCATTTGCTTTTGACAAACAAGTCAGTTATTCCAGTCAGAGTGAGGCTGATCTGCACCCGGGTCATTCCGGTTCCAGTTACACAGTAATAGCAATGGGTCTGTGGCACAGTTCAGTTCAGTTTCGTTTTTAACCAGTGTGAAAATTCCCTAGAGGAAAAGCAGAAAGAATTCACCACAGTACCAATGACTGTACCTTACTGTCGATTCAAAGATCAAATGAATCACACAAGCCGTGGTATTTTATTTCCATGAATTGGCTAAATTGAGACAAAATGGAGCCTGATTGACCTCGCTTGCAAGTAACTCTTGTCTAGAGAGATGGTTTGGCTTCAGTGCCAAGCCTGTTTGGCTGTGTGCAGAGACAGTTGGGCAGACCAGGCTAACTGTCATGTTGCATTAGATCTGCCAGCGTTAGCTGACTCCAATTTAGCCTGAAGGAGAGGTGGTTACCTACAAGTACTTAAACCCCAAATCTTACACAGAAACAGACACGCATGCACATGCCACATATGCAGACCCAGATGCACACACACACACACACACACACACACACACGCACACACGCACACACACACATACACACACGGCTGTACACATTGATAAGCGATATGAACACATTACCCATCCCCCCCTCTTTCTCACACTCATTTCTGTCTCTTGTGTTCTCTCTCTCTCACACACACACACGGACAGATCAAGAGTGAAACTAGCACACATTAGCTAGTGGATATACGAAGCTGAACTGCTCCTTTCTAGCAGAGAACGGCCACACCCAATATAACCCATGTAATGTGACAGTTGAGGAATTTGCTGCAGGCTAGCCGCAAATATTTCAAGCTTGAGTCGGAGATACTTGTACGTCACTGGCTGAGTAGTTGACAGGAAAATGGAGAGGGCGGTCAAGCCCGCTGATAAAGGTTAACTTTTGCAGATGTTTCACTAAATGTTTGGCATTTGTGGAATACTTGTATTTTTAAACAAGGGCAAGGCAACCAGTAAACACTTTGAAACTGCTATTTTTACCTTGCATGGATACAGTGTGAGATTTTGTCCTAAAAGCTTCTTGGTTTCCTCTTTAATATTGATAGTATGTTCCAGGTTAGGATTGGTGTTGTCATTTCAACATCTATTGTCTGAGCTTTCAGAGTGAGAGAAATGTGTCCTTTTCCATTTAAATGATTTTAGAGTGGAGCCTGGTGTATTGTCACTGATATCAAGAAATATCAAGAAATCAAGTAGGGTTTGTGTTACCTCTATTACTGCAGATAGGGTTACTGCAGGAAAGGTGAGGGTTTGAAAACAAATGTTTGATTAACAACAGGTAGTTGAAGAGAGTTAAAAGCATTGTCATAAATATCAGGGCACTTGAACTTAAATAAGTAGCTTATGCTACCCAGCTGCCTGACAGTTTGAAGTTATATTCAAGTTGTCCTGACTAGTTGGCCACTCCACTCGACTCCACTTTGGAAATGTACAACACTGTTGAGCCACACAAGACCATGAAAAGTCTGAGGATGTCACAGAATATATAAGCACAAAAGGGCTGAGTAGACTTCATGCTTTTTCAAATAGCCTCCAGTAAGTAATGATTTTGTTTGGTTATATTATGTCTCCATGAGGTCAAACAAGTAATATGCCAATGCATTGTGACTGCAGTTCTCTCACCATCCCTTTTTCAAACTTAGAAATTTAAGCTTTGTCATCCAGTGCATTGGCATGCATTATACCACCAGGCAAGAGAAAACAGCAAAAAGAACACAGATCATATTACGTTTTCAATAACATTCAGCATGAAATGGCACAGTAGTGTATCCAGTTTAGCCTGTGCTTCAACTTCCCAAGGTTACCAAAAATAATTAGTGCATTTGCTTTGTGTTATCCCAACTTTAGTGCAGGACATGTGGCCTAATACTTTCTGATGAGCTTGGAATTAACCAGTTGATCAGATCAGACTTACACTGCCATCTAATCTACTAAAAAGCTGAAAGCTGCAGCAACCTGCCCCTGATGGAGGCTGGCACACATGTAGCAGAAAAAAAAACAGAACAGAAAAAGTAGCTACACTAACAGTGCCAAATTTCTGCATATTTTTCTTATGTAGCTCATATGTTATAAAACTCACCCACCACACGCACGCACACATGCACACACACACACACACACACACACACACACACGCACACACACACACACACACACACACACACACACACACGGCTTTGCACTCCCGGATCCTGCAGGATTGTACATGCACTGAGACATGATATGTGGTTCATAGCAATGTTTAGGCTATCAATCATCTATTGATTTGTGGAGCAAAAGCAGACACAAGATGAGTAATCTCTGCAGACTGATTTTTGAGGAGATCTGATGAGGTTTAAAGATATAATCATTAACTGCAGGGGCATCATAAAACATGACATGTTATACAATGTACAAAATACGAGGGACATCTTACAAATATTGAATTGCAGCCCCTTTTGCACAATCCACATCTCAGTTGTCTCAAATCTTAAAAAACCTTCTCTAACTCATCTGCTTCTCTTTATCTACATCTCCTCCTTTGTGATTGGTATAGATTTAATAAGGAAATCAATAAGGGATACCGGCTTTTATATTTATACCGTCTCTATATTTTGTACATCCAGTGTATATCAAAGGAGCATTAAATGTAGTAACAAAAAGCAAAGTTTAAAAACAATAAAAATCTAGATTTTAAAAGATTACAAACAGGAATTATAAAGAACTGATTTAACATGACGCTGCTTGGGAAAGCCATTCCAAAGTCTGGAGAAGCTTTTTCACCTTTCAATATAGTATGATAAAATTTGAATACAATAAACTAAAGGATGACAACAGTAATGATGGCCGTTGATGTTTGTCAAGCACTCCTCATGTCTTCTTATACACATTGCTATACACAGGTGTGGGTGGCCTATGTGGGTATTAATAAGTTGAAAGTTGAAAGTTGACAGATATATTTGGACAATAGGCCTGCAAAGTTAACCTGTGTATCATTAATTTAATTATGTGGGTTTTATATGAAGACAAGCAATCAAAGTCAGCCACAAGATGTGCTAATCCCACGCCACAGTGGTGAGCAGCTCTACCAATGCCCTATAAGTTTGTTCATATCACTTCATTGTGGTCTGGCTGCTCACATGACATGGAATCACCTTTGTAACACATTTCATGAATGTAAAAGCTCAATGGAAGGCGACCCCCGATTGCCCCAGAAAATACCACATTGAGGTTCACTGGCTCATGTTAAATATGCAACAAATTAACAACCTGACAAAATGCTTTCGATATTTGACCTCGGGTCCCAGGTTTCAGTCCTCCTATACATCTGTACAGTATGTATGGACATATGTGTGCTGAGCCCAATTTATATTTGTGTGACTCGGCAAATATCTATTTAAACTGCCAGCTAAATTTATTCCCCATGTGCTGAGCTCTAATTTTAAATGAGGTGCTAAATATACGGACAGTTTCCAAGCCAAAAGCAGAGATAGCTGCGTCATGGTGTCTGTCAGACTCGACCCCTTGGGAAGTTGAAGCATGGAACATTCCAGACTGAAACCTTGTTCCTGCTGCCATCTACTGGTTGCTGGATTGGTGGAGGAGGTCTCCATGGCGACGTCAAATGACATGATTGGATAATTTGGATGGGCAAGTAGGTCGAGTGATCTTGATAAAGGCATCATTATAAAACTAGGTCACAGGGAAGCAGACGGACCTATTTAATGCGTTATGGATGTAAAAATGATGTTGCCTCAGGACAGTATAGTGATTATGTTCTATCCATAAAACCAAGCCTGTAATGTTACAGATTGTGTTTGGCTACCTTTGGATTACTTTGCTTCCAAAAGCCAGATAATGTAAATTGATAATGAATTGAAATGTTATTACTGACATCTACAACCACTTTTGACCATTATTTCAAGATACATAAAATGAGATCTGTGCCTATAACTTTAGAATCAAAATGCCTTTTCTACCCACAAACATTTGCCTGAGTAATCCACACAATTAACATGTTGTTATATTGTTGTTGTTAGTTCACTAATGTAATTATTATTGCACATTACATTTAACATGTTGTTATATTGTTGTTAGTTCACTAATGTAATTATTATTGCACATTACATTTAACATGTTGTTATATTGTTGTTAGTTCACTAATGTTATGTTATTGCACATTTTTTGTAATCTTACTGTAATCCCAGTGCATACTATAGTTTCTCCCCAACCCTATCATGCTATATAACATGTCTATCCTTCACCTCCTGTGATAGATGATGAACTAAAATGACTAGAAAGTATGGTACTGATCATTTAATTTTGCAGGAATTCAAAACCTGGACATTCTGCACAGAAACTGATGTATCTATGATCCCCAAGATGAACTCTAACAAGGAAATCTCATTAACCATTCAATCTATTTTTTATGTTTACAATTGTATTGTTAATTTAAGACTCACAGGCCCTTTGACAAATTTCAGGCCCGACTGATCCATCCTTTCCCCACCACATCCACAAGATGGTGCCCCTGATCAAAGTGGTTTCTCACTGGACCTTTAATCTCTAATTTTGACGGCAGCCGTTTCTTTTCTGGCTCTTTCCTTAGTTAAATTTAAAAAGACAAATGGAAGAAAAGCAAGAGATAGACATCCACAGGACTTCTAACATTGATGATGTCTGACCATTTATTAACCCATATCTGCCAAAAACTACAAAAGATATACATTTAATATTGCTGTAAATAATAATGAAACACATATTCTATTTCTACCAATATAACTGATACATAATTTAGCTCACCGTTTGATGATACTAATTCAATAACATGTGACAGGATGTGCCCACTTGATAACCCCAATGACCGCCCCAGATCCTCTGTACTGGTAAATACGGTACAACCTCACATGCCATTGAAATTGACAGCACAAAAGACTTGCAATTTAGTCCAAATGTAAACAGTTTCAGAATCACAAAAGGCAGTGTGTTCAAAAGCAATTTGTAGTCAGTAGTCTGTGTGCCAAATTCACCCCAGTTTCTCCAGTCTACATTGTGAACACCCGGTCCAACAGACAGCTGCTTCACTCCTGAAAGTCAAAGGTCATTGTCACGCAAGTCCAGTTTTCTCAGGCTGAAGGCTTTTGTGCTGAGGCCTGAGGCCAGCACCTCACAGCATGGCATACTGAGCTTACAGCCAGCAAAACTACCACAGTAGATGTTATTGATTGGCTCACTAGTAACTCTGCTGGGCTAAAGGAGCTATGTGCTGAGTTTAATCTCACTCAACTGATATCCAAACCTACTAGGTCAAATAGTAAAGATCCTTCAAAATCTACACTGGTTGATGTTATACTATCTAACAGGCCTCATAAATACTTAGCCAATGGTGTCTTTGCCCAGGATATCAGCGATCACTGTCCGATTGCATGTATTAGAAATACTAAAATGATGAAATATATAACTGGTATTATCACAAAAAGGAATTTTAAACATTTTGTGGAACAAGGTTTTCTGCTTGACTTGTACTATTCTGATTTAGGAAGAATCTGTACCATTCCTGAACCTGACTTGGCCCTAGATCATTTCTCTAATGTTTTTAATTCTGTTGCTGATAAGCATGCCCCTTATAAGAACTTCCGAATCAAAAATAGGTGCAACCCGTGGTTTTCTTCAGAAATCTCTGCTGCTATTCATATCAGAGACAAGAAATGGTCCAGGGCTAGAACTACAGGTTCTCAGGTTGACTGGCAGAGCTTTAGACAAGCGAGAAACCGGTGCATTAGCCTGATAAGAAAAGCAAAATCTGGCTATTACTTGTCCTCTCTCAATACAAATGTGTCTAGTTTTTGGAAGAATGTGAATTCTTTGAAAAAGAAAACCGCCACCTCTGTGTGAAGCCTTTAACCATCATTTCATCTCCTCTGGGCATTTATTTGACAGGCTGTCTACTAATATTGTCATTGATAATTACACCCTTACTTCTTAAGTAGAAACCCCCACTTTATTCCTCTGTCCTGACTATAAATTCTCTTTTAGGCCTATAAATTACTCAGACGTTTATAATGCATTAATTAATTTAAATGTAAAGAATTCAACAGGAGAGGACAATCTGGATCCTTGCCTTCTGCATCTTAGTGCTCCTTTAATTGCCACTCCGCTTGCTCACATTTTTAATCAAACAATTTTCTCAGGCAGCATCCCCAAGGTTTGGAAAGCTGCACAGGTTTTTCCCCTGCATTAAGCTGGCGATACCAGTGGTCTAAACAATTACCGTCCCATTTCCAAGCTTTCCTGTCTTGCCAAAATTTTAGAGTCATTAGTTAATGCACAAGTAAGAGCCTTTTTGGGCAGGTATAGCATTTTACAGCCACAGCAATCAGGGTTTAGACCTGGTCACAGCACGGTAACAGCTTCAACTCTGGTAATAGATGATATTATCAACTCTCTGGATAAAAAACAGCATTGTGCCGCACTCTTTGTTGACTTGTCGAAGGCATTTGACACTGTGGATCATAGCATTTTACTCTATAAGTTGTCTTCCATTGGATTTGATGATGTTTCTCTTAACTGGTTTTCTGCTTACCTTTCTGGGAGAACTCAAGTTATTGTTGCTGATGGTGTTAGATCAAGCTCACTTGAAATTAGTAAAGGAGTTCCACAAGGGTCTGTTCTTGGCCCACTTCTTTTCACAATCTATATAAATAATATAATCCTTCCAACATCATACTGCAAGGTCCATTTTTATGCAGACACAATCTTGTATGCCTCTGGCTCCTCACCTGACATAACTGTCTCGAACTTGCAGTCCGCCTTTGACACTTTTCAAATATCGTTAGTCAATCACAAACTTTCCCTGAACTCTGATAAAACTAAATGTATGCTTTTTTCAATGTCTCACTGTGTGAATAGCATTATATCTAATATTGGTATTCACACTTTGAATGGGACTCAAATTGAAACTGTAGATTCTTATAAATACTTAAGACTTTGGCTGGACACTAAACTCTCCTTTAAGACCCATGTAGAACACCTCTCTCACAGGCTGAAAGTTAAAATGGGATTTCTGTATAATAAAGCTTTTCAATGCCTAACAGAAAAATGATTGTACAATCTACAATCATGTCTGTCTTTGATTATGGAGACACTCTGTATTCACATGCTGCCCCTTCCACGTTAAAACCACTTGATGCAGTGTACCATAGCGCTCTCCGTTTTATTACTGGTGATAAATTTCATACTCACCAGTGTCCTGTATGAAAAAGTGGGATGGTCTTCTTTGACAAAAAGAAGGGAAATGCATTGTATTTTGTTCATTTATAAGGCTCTGCTAGGAAAATTACCCCATTACCTCTCTTCTCTAATCACAATTAAAGCCAGTAAATATGGGACCAGGTCTCAGGATTACCTAATCTTAGATATTCCACATGTAAATACAGAGCTTGGCAAAAATGGTTTTCGATACTCTGCGCCTTACAAATGGAATGATTTACAAAGGTCTTTGAAATTAGAATTCCTTGTTTCTTTAGAAAAGTTCAAATTCTTAATCCATGATTTTTCTAACATTGACTGTAACTATTTCCACTGATTTTTGTTTGATTGTTGCTGTGTAATGTTTGAATGAACTTGCATGTCTTTTTTATAACTGTTCTGTTGTTAGCAGGTCTCTCTTGGAAAATAGATCTTGATCTCAATGAGACTTCCTGCTTAAATAAAGGAAAATAAAATATAATAATAGTAACACTGTAGCTTGAGACACAACACTCATGTATCAAACTCTTGAACAAATTCTACAAAAATGCGAGAACAAGGAGAGAGGGGGGACAGAACATTCCTACATGTCTTTGTGTCTGTGTATTGTCTGACCATGGCAGTATCTCTGGGTCTTTATTTGACTTTAACAGATATGCAACACCAGGAGGACAAGGAGTGCTGTCCTGTAAACATAACCCATTTGTAACCCTTTTGGATACACAAGGAGAAGCAAGCATGAAGCACGCTATACACTTTTACCCCTCGCTTGTAGATTACCATCCAAACCAACTGTAATTAGGGCGTCAGTGACCCAAACCTAAACATCTGTTTTGTATTTTTGTTGGCTCGCTATGATATTTGCTAGGTTGACTCTAATCCGATTTGACTGTCTTGACTCTCAACAGAATCCAAAATGGTAAGAATTGATAATGTAATGCTAGCAGGCATAATACAGTGGTAGCAATGCTAGCTAGTTTGCTGTAACCCACAAGCATCCAAATGATCCTTGTGTATCTGTAAAGTTTTTGCAATTTAAACTTTATTACAGATTTTGTTGACAGAACACAAAATTTACAAATAAGACAGTTTGACATAAAAAAAAATGCGTGACTGTACATGAGTGTACAAAATATCAGGAATACCTTCTATATTCTATGAAAAAGACAAAGTAAAACCTACTTCAATCACAAAGGGGAGACACAGATCTATAAGGAAACAGGTTTACAAGGGAATTTTAGGCCTTTAGATACAATTAAGATGACTTATCCAAAACGTAGTTCAACCTAAAATTAGGAAATATTATTTTACATGCTCAGTGGACATTCTCATGAATACATTTACTATGGTGACCACTGACCATGGTTCAGTGTTTTGTAGCCACCTTGCTCTTCTCAGAGACTCTCACTGCTCTGCTGTACTCTGGGCTGTTCAATATGTAAAGCCCAGGGTTTATCTTTAATTTTTTATTTTGTTTGCAAAGAGCCTTGAGAACAAAATAGGCATTCACACACACACGCACACACACACACACCTACACACACACACACACACACACACACGCACACACACACACACACACACACACACACACACACACACACACGCACACACACACACACACACACACACACACACACACTGCATACATTCCCTCAGGTACTGTAATAAACAGCACTGGAAAAACAACTGCTTCATATTACAGTTTTTCTTCAGGTTGAGCATATTCTGCAGTGAACCCCAAGCCTTATCTGTTGAATTCATTGCTGTGTGCAAACATGAATTTTCTAATCTAGTACATTCATAAATGTTTGAATTGCAGTAACTAGCCTACAGCATTCATTTCTTTGTGAGCTCAGATTTCTCCATAGCGTCACAACTTTTTACAGGCAGCTAGGAAAAGGCTGGTCGATGTTTCCTCCCTCAGCATGGCCACTACAATGTTCCAGCCTTTATTAGTCAGTTTGGTGAGAGGGACCATTAAGTTTACAATGCAGTCATCATCTTAAACTTGTGAGATTACTATGATACAATTTCAATAAAAAAATCAAAATAGATTTTCTAGCTGCCTCATCTTGATAAAAACTGCTCTGCTAATATTTTTGATGATAGTTGCAGTAGTAAAGCTACCTAACAAATCACATGCTTCATTTTAGATGGTCTATAAATGTATATTAATCAAAGCAATGGGGAGGTTATGTGCTTTGTTAATGAAATATCAATCAATTAAAATGAAATTGGACTCCGTGATCAGTGAGGCAGACTATTGGGTCTGAATTGAATAAGCAAAGCGTTAAAGGGCAATCCAATCTTAATGACTTAATTTGGCAGAGGCCTAGGAAAGCCAGCATTTATTGCAAGGAAACACTGTCTACTCTTGTTCATAATTTATGGAGCTAAATGTCAATAACAAAACAGGACAGATTGCATAAAGCTGTCAGCATTTTTTTTTCATGTGTGCTCTTTTTTTCATGCACGCTGCCCACTGACAGTCAAGCTGTTAAAGAAAGGGAGAGCGATACCCATTCACTTCCCCCACCTAGATTTGTTCAGCAGGCCTGGGAAATTAACCATAAATTTGCCTTTTTAACCATCGGATTACTGTCGCCCCTTTGGTCAATATGCCTACATCATGATTTTGATAAAAAAGATTTGGTTAGAAAATTTGAAATCTAACTAACTACTAGTCAACACTGCTGTAGAAAGCCCATGAGAAGCCAGGGGATGTTTTATTTCTTCTAATCAAAGTCACAATTGAGCATACAATGTGTATTGTGTGCCCACGACAGCACACTTGTTATACTATTGTGTAGACAAGTGTGCACATTATTAATGCACACTAATTAATTAAGACGCCGGTGTTAATAGCCATCTGCACTGACACTCACATAGGCTATATTTTTGACACTTTACAGTAACTCAACCGAAAAAAGTGTTTTTAAAGCATTTAAAATTTGTTTTAACTGGTTTTCAAATGCTTTAGGGTACATTACTGTATATAGGACACACAGTGTCAGATGCAAAGCACACTATACAGTTCAGCAGAATTGCAGACCAAACAGTGATTCTCAGCATCCTGTGTGCCATGCCTCCTAACAGCCACTAGGGGCAGACAGGCTAACCATGAGTGAGTGAATGAGGAAATACTTTCTAGATCCATGAGGTGCTTTGCATCTATAAAAAACAAAACAAAACACTAATATAACACTAATCTCATGCACATGGGCACTTATATAAGCTATTCAGGATATCTATCCATCTTGTATTTTGCACATTTTGACTATGCCAATGCTTCTACCAACTATGCAAATGCAGTTAGGCCTGCGCTCAAAACATTCTTTGGCTTTGAATGTATGCTTGTACAGCACATCTTGTCTGCACTATATTTAAAGTCCTGGTGTGTTTTGTCCTGCACTTACTCCACCAGTCTTGTATTTTCTAATTGTCTTGTAATGTGTCAGTACCAATTAACCAGGTCAAATTCTTTGTGCACCTGTTGTGCATGGGGAAGTGATTCTGATTAGTTCACAAATTATTTACGGAGAAAGCCTGCAGATTAGAGAGGTGAGTTTGTGACTGTGGGGATGTTGGTTTGGGGAAAATCTGGACAGGGAAGAGACACAATGTCCCTTCCCTCCACATCTACCATGTTTGATAACTTGATTATAAATGCTAATAAACTTTCTAAATCATTACTAGTTATAACACTATTCATAAATAGCAATCAAATTTGTTTTACTTGTAACTAAACTGTAAGAATGACCTATTTTTCACACAAGTTAAATACTTTTAGCTAAAAAATGTTAAAATGTGTTTCCATCCTCAAAAGTCACACTTTTTAAAACACTTTTCTATTTCTGTTAAGGTTTTAATTGGCAATGTTTAGTGCTTGGCATCATTTCAGGGGGCTGCTAAGCATGATCCCTATTAATAATGGTGTAGTTCACATGGAACAGTGCCAACGACTGCAAAGGGACAAGGGAGAAGGCCTGTGACTGTGTGTGTTGGTGCGTGTGTGATAACGAGCATGCATGCTGATAATGTGTCTGTGTGTGCATGTGTGTGTGTGTGTGTGTGCGCGCGCGTGCGTGTGTGTGCGTGCGTGTGCACTCCTGTGCTCCAGCTGTCTGAGCGGATAAGGATCAGTGGGTGGACACACACTGCGGTGGATGTCTCATCAGATCAACAGGCACACACACTCAGCATGGAATGGCTCTGGGGACTGTGTGCTATTTTAGGGAGTGTCTGTGGGCATCAGCTCAGCAGGGGTTTGACAAGACCACAGATCACAACTTTGGTGCGATGTGCTTTAATGTTAGAAAAAAGCAGTGTGTTTGTTTTCTGCATTATAAGATGTAATATGTTCCCAGTAATTAGGCTTATTTTACTTACCTGAAATGGCAAAATAAACCCTTGAATGTCGGCATCATGCCAATTTTATGTTATTTGTGAACATGATATATTGCCTCATAATGACCATAAAAAGGTATTTCCCAAGTTCAACCAATTTGTCATCATGGTTCATTTATTAGACTTTTTTTTATCCAATCACATAATGTAACACATTTAACAGGTGTATAGCATGTTTCTAAAACAATAGAAGAAAACAATCAGTTGACAAACCTGATAGCTTTGTGTCTTCGCTTCCCTTTCACTGAACCCTTTCCCTTACACTGAACCGAGGGTTTTCCCTGCCTATTAAACTCTTAAGCTGCCCTCTTAAGTGTTTTTTTCTGACCACTTAAAACAAATGTGTATTACTTTAATTCATTTGAATCATTTATCCGCTTAATGTACAAGAATTAATTCAGATAGTGCATTTTCCTTGCTTAGGAGCCTCCTAAAATGTTTCCCACAGCATTATGCTCCTAAAGGTCGTTGTATATTCTTAGAGAGTCTTGCATGCTGCATCCCTGTGCAAAACCCACCACACTCACAACCTGACCACCTGCGCCTGTTTAGAAGCCAGAGAAAACCTTGGAGCACAGAGTTGGAGTTATTATGAGATAGGAAAACCCACAAAGTGCTTCCACCCAGCCAGCTCAGTAAAATATCATAACCTCATGACACAGATTTTCCTCTGAAAGCTCACTGGGTGGTCATCACACATAAATCCTGGTATTCTGGGCATAACAACACATTTCCCAGTAAAGAGGAGAACATTCAACAACGATAGTAAACTCTCATAAATGGGCACTATTAAATATAACACTGCACAAGTTCTTATAACCCATCTGACACTTAGTTCAAACTGTACTTCATTTCCCCTGGAACTGTTGTTCCTCTCTAACCTTAGGCACAGGACTTTGAATACTTTTGCTCCCCAATAAATATCCTCAAGTAATGAACAAAAATCACTCACATAAGTGTCAAGGGGTCAGATATCCCAAATTACGGTGCAGTGGTTATTTTCATTATAACAAAGCATGTACAATGTGATGCCAGATGCTTTGATGAATCAATAAATGTGTGTGCACATAAAATAAAAAATAAAAAACTGTGGCAGAATCCTTCGCTTTACACAGTTGGCAGTGAAGAGACTTATATGGTAGTCTGTAGAAAAATATAGGAGCACATCCAACTGGAGAGTTAAGTGCCGCTTTGCTGTGTTCAGCAGTTAAGTGTAATGCGCAAGCTTGTGAGCAGACATTACTTTTTTGTAGTGTTTTCTAACTCACTTGAAGAGTGTGAGCACAACACACACCATCTCCCTCGTCATTCCGGTCAAACTTAATATGCTGCAAAGTACTCCATGACTTCAGTG
This sequence comes from Centroberyx gerrardi, assembly GCF_048128805.1. Taxonomy (NCBI): domain Eukaryota; kingdom Metazoa; phylum Chordata; class Actinopteri; order Beryciformes; family Berycidae; genus Centroberyx; species Centroberyx gerrardi. The sequence continues at coordinate 17,489,811 of NC_136002.1, read as the reverse complement.
GTTCTCTTACTATAACAACCACTTGTATTGGCTACGGTCACATCTTAGCTGAGTGTCGTACAAGCTGAGTCCTTCCCATCCCCAATCCAAACAATATCAAAAAGCACATCAGCAGTGTAGTCCATTAACCTCCATTAACATCACTCATCGTGTATAGGACCTCTGCCAATTGTAAATGGCATGGATGTTATGGGAACATGCTGGCACTCTTTTACACGTACTGACGCTGCGGTGGCGGAAAACCCTCCCTCCGCTGCCTCCCCCCAACCCCCTCCTCCTTGCCGCCAGCTGTTTAGCTCTCTCCTCCGCAGCGAAGAAGTCCGTGGTCGCTCGGAAGAATTCCAGCAGAGCCCTGTGGCTCCAGGCGTTCCCGGGGCCCCCGATCCCGCCGCTCAGACCGGCCGCAGAGCCGACCGGACCGACCGTGCCGGCAGCGCCCCCGTCCGACTGGGTGGAGAAGCCGCAGTGACCTCCGTGGCCGGTTAAGAGGAGGAAGAAATGGGGGTTGGTCTCGAAGAGTTCCAGAGGTAAGGTGGACTGGGTGTCGCCGCGGACCGGGTCGTCATGAGCGCACACGCTCAGAACAGGGATAGCCACTTCGTCCACATCCCTCAAGGGTTCATTGCGTTCCCAGTAAGCATCCCAGCTACCAGAAGTGTTGCTGCTGCTGCTACCGGTTCCTGCTGCTGCTGCTGCTGCCGGTGCAGCGGCTTTATGTGCAGTCTGACAGAACAGAGCCTCTTCCAGGCCGCGTAAGGAACAACTAGAAAATAGGGTGTCTGTCTGTACGGTCTCGCCCAGCACTGTCCTGTACCTATCCAAGTAGACACATGCACACACACACATTTGAACACACACACAGACACACAGAGACACAGACAAGAGAAAACCAGTAAATCAATTTGAAGAGCTGCATGCATCTCATATTCCCTGTTGGCATTGATTTGAGAAACCTTAACTAGGTCACTGTGTCTCTAAAAATCATTGGCTTTGCATTGAACAGACCATCTGTTGCTAGAGTAGCTTGATTGTTTCCTTAATCATCTGAGCATATGCAATCAATGGTTAGTCTGTCCTTGCACCTGTTCCTCCTAAAATCAGTATCTCCCTTTTTATTCCCCTTGCTCTGTTTCAGGACTCTACACACCTCTACACACACTCTAGTTTCATCTTCACTTCTGGCTGATTGAAAATAAGCATCAGTCATTTATTTCCTATCTCAATGTCTTTAGTCTCTGGTGTTAGGATTTTCAAATGAGAAGCTTAGTGAAACAGCTTTGTGAAGCCCTCGTTTTCTTTTTTTTCTTTTCATCCACCCTCTTGACACACAGTGATACAATCCCTGGAGAAAACTGGAATAATGGAAGATCTTTTTATCCCTTTCTATCCCGCAAAACTCTTGGCTCAGTGGCCTCATTCACACTAATGCACCATATTCCAAAAGGACCGGATCTGTAAGAAAAACTGACCTCTTGTGCTTTCACACTATCCTTGGCAGGTTACCGACCTTTTTTAAAAGCTTCCAATTTGTTGTTCATCTCTGTGTCTTTCTTTCTGTTTTTCTCACCAGTGGTATTTTGTTCACACTTATTAGCATTCGGCCCACCACTCCCTCTCCCTCTGTCCCTCCAACTCGGGCAAATTTTCAGACAAACAGACAAACTCTCATGTCAGTATCTTTCTCTCCCCTTTACTTCTCCCTCCATACCTGCTGAGGCACATCTTCTGGTAGAGCACCAAGGCCCACTGGAGGGGCCAACACAGCCCGTTCTCGAACCAGCTCTGGCAGCGGAACACGGGCGACAGGCAGACGGCCGCCGTCACGTAGCTGGACGATCCGCACTCCCCCAGGTAGGACAGCAGGAGGCCCGAGCCGGTGCTCTCGCTCACTGCGTACAGCCTTCCTGCGGGCTGCCGGTAGCGGATGTAGCGCACGGCCTCGCGCAGGTCTCCCGGGTCGCCGAACTGCTGCAGTTTGAGGGTGGTGAGGGGGGCGCCGTTGTGGCTGCGGCGGTTGAAGACAGCGGGGAGGTAGCCATGGGACAGCGCTGCTTCACACAACTATAGACAGAGGAGGGACAAAAAGAGAGAGAAGGATGTGTCCATGTGGTCTCACATCTTATAGATAAGTATGAATGCATACATGGGTAGAGAAGGTAGAGAAAGTAGAGAAGGTACTTTAGACAAAGAAATTGTTTACTACAGCTCTCAACTGATATTTAATTAGTTTTATAGTTGATCGAGAATGCTATATACATTCATCATGATTAAATACAGTCCCTCCACTTGAGAGATGGATAGGTATTAAACTCATGAGACAAAAAATAAAAAAATGTCAACCATTGACTTTCTAGATTTTAAAAGAGCATTTTTTATGGTATCCATGACAGTATATAACAGAAAAGAGAAATATGGGAGAGAGTGAAGAGATTTCTTGATTTGATAAACTTTATTAGTTGAAGGGGGAATTAGTTGAAGGTATTACTTAGTAATACACTGGTAGCCATTCTGCAGAGATGAATCTCATCATACTAAACTACTAAACTTGTGCATTCCTGTGATGCTGCACTCACATTGTAGCCTAAAAAATACCGGTTGGTATTGCAGAATTTTAGTCAACCGCAATGGCAAATAGCATAACACAACCGTAGCAGCCTTGATGTTGCCATGATTCATTGCATTTCATTTCAAAATGACTTGCAAACGTATGTGAATACATCTCAATCACAGAAAATGGTGTTCTAGGAGCTCAAAATGGACGAATAGAAGCTCTGGGGTTATTTTAGCCTTACTCAAAGCCAGTTCAACCACCTGATCTACCAGCTCCTCATTTGGCCGAGAAAAAACACAAGCTACTTGATGGGGCCATTACCAGGGAAACTGTTGACGCCAGAGAAGTGCATCATCAACTAGAAAATGTGCTCAGTAGAGCACAGACCTCCGCCATGTGTGATAACCACCTTTCGGTGATATGCCACGCCCAAAACCATGCCCGTTTGACCAAGCAACATGAAAATTTAATCAGTTCTTCCTTGGCCCAAAACCAACCTTCATACCAAGTTTTGTGCAAATCCGTGTCCGACCTTTTGAGATATCCTGCTAACAGACGGACGGACGGACAAACACAGACGCAGGTGAAAGCATTACCTCCTTGGCGGAGGTAATTACAGGTTGTCAGGAGCCAGGTGGGTGGTTGAAAATGCCACTTGGCCCACCAGTGAAGAATGTACAGGCATTGGGCAACTGTCAGACACTGAGGAGGTCTTGGTGAAGGTAACATGAATACTGCATAATCTCATTAGGTGGGATGATGTCCATGCAGGCAGCCCAGACAGCCTCAACCTACCCACAACAGCTCTGCTTGAGCCAAGTTCGGAGCAATATTGGCACAATTTTATTTGTTTTGGGTGAGGAATGAGCCCAGGTAGTAAAGTGTTATTGTCTTAATATTTTTGTATTATTGCGAGCAATTTTAAAGCAACAGCATTCTTTAACATGAATTCAAATGTTCATAAATTTAGATTTTCCCTGATTAAAAAGATTAAAACAAATGTTGTCAACAGCTTTTTTCATTTAGTAGATTAATATTTTTGACAAGACTGAACTTGCTGAATCTCAAGACTGTTAAAAACATAAACACCTAAGAACACTATACAGTAATTTCTAACAACATGCAAAATGTAAGGGACATGTATGAAAAAAAACTGAAACTTTACAGTTTAAAAAAAGTGTCTGGCTACATAGAGTTATTTGGAACTGAAGTGACTGAGTTAAACTAGACTATTTCATAAAACAAGTCTCTCGCAACGTGTGCCACTCGGATCTGAAAAACACTCTTCTGTTCATCGGAGAGTGTCTTCACCTTTTAAGCAAGGCTGAGGCACAAAAGTTCATCATCATCATTATTTTTTCAAGAGCTCCAAGGAGCTGGCTGTCAAAATCTGATGGCTTAGGTGTTTTTGGTCAACAGTGTTTCTCTTTTCTGCATTTTTACACCCTCTGTTTACAGTAAACTGCAGGTCCTGTAGACAGGTTAAGCGGTGTAGCAGGCAGGTTGGCAGTGAGGTCAGGTAGGGAAGCATTGAATGAACAAGATGACTTCAAGAATACTTCATATTCCTTAGGTGACACTTTATTGATATCTGGCACTACATAGTCTTCAGATTCCTCTGTGCCTTCCTCTTCATGCTCCATGTTGCTGTTGGCCTTGTGTCTATAGTGCTAAGGAAGTAAAGTTGGGCTACAAATAACTTCCACTTATTTGTAGCCTTTGCTGCAGACTTAACTTGTTTTAGACATCACTTGCTCCTTTCTGTAAGAGGGACTTTAATAATGTGCTTTTAAGAGTGCTTTAATGATAATAATAGTAAAAGAATATTAATATAGAAATCAGTAGTGTAGTTGTGACTATAGGCATACAGAATTCAAAACAGTACAGATTCTCATTCTTTTTCAAACAAAGGACTGGTGAGACTGGAGGAAATGGTTATAATAACCACTGACCCTCTACCGGATTTGTTCAGATAAAAATACTGAACCACCTCTAATCGCCTAGGCAGGCCATATGGTTATGAGAACCATCTCTTGTTTTTGATCGCACTTCTGGAGAGGCAAAAGAAAAAAGCTGGCCGTTATTCTTTCACAACAGCCTAACATTACAAATACCACAATACAGAGTTATAGCTACATTGTGCATAATCCATAACACTAAAAAGAATGATGGTCAGAAAATTCGATTGGGCAAAGTTAGCTAACATTAGCTAGCTTGCTACAATGCTACAACATAGTACTGCATTATTTTCACTTGCCTGGTACTTTCAGCTCATGGGCTTATATTTTGCCATGAGTCATTTATTTTTGTGAGGTCCCCGAAAGTCTTTGAAATCTTTGAAATCAAAGCTTTTTGAACTTCCAGTGTGTCTTCACTGCAGTGGTAGAGGGCAAAAAAGGTGAAATTCAACTTTTGCTGCCAGGTTCGATCTACAGGTACTGTAGGCGGTGCTTACTGTCAGTGTCTTTCTCCTATTTAAAACAATGAACATCCGGTTTGCTCTCTACTGCATACAGCTACAGTGTGAATGCAGCATAAGCACATCTACCCAGTAAGAAAATGTAGTATGAAAGTAGAGGAAAATTATGTAAGTTTTATTTGAGATCATTATTGATATAATTCTCACAACATAAAAGCAGTTTGATAATTCCAGTGTCTGCAAGACTTTGACTGGATGGGTAATAATTGTCGTGTTTCTAAGAAAGTCTAATAACTACAGTGTAGTTACTTGTAATATGAGAGGTATTTTTATGTAATTCAGCATGATGTATAATATTGGCCTACTTAGTTACAGCTGTAATCATTTGGTAATTTACGATGGCAATTTACGATTCTTGATCCCATGTATTTAACTGGTAAATACCTCGCACTTAGGACTTAGGGCGACTGTAAATGGAAGAGTTACCAAACCATTTACTACCATGAAGGCATATGCATGAAATATGTGCAAGAGGGCAAGAGCAAGAGAATACTTGTTATCTATTATTAGCATCCAGCCTTTGGGATTAACTTCACTGCCATGTCTTCCTGTTGGAATGGAAATAGCTATCAAGACAAAAGTTTTATTGAAAGGAAGAATGGAGAGGAAGGATAGAATGTCCTAGTCTAGACTTTAAAATGGAAAACCTCTGAATATTAGGTTTAGAATAGTTTATCTTCTATTGTCTCCAGAAACACGAGCAGAGGGTTTGTCTCTTCCTGTAATCTGAGACGTCACACCGATGTACAACGCAACATCACCGGATGATTAAAGTCTCAGTTCTGTAGTTTCGAGACAGGAGTTTATGATCACAAATAATAGCGGGACTGGCATAGCATGTAGGAATAGCAGGTGCATTTTTAAATAGAGTGGTATTCTGCTTTAAGTCTGCAGACAGCACTATGGAATGCAGGAAGAGCTGTAGCACATCACTACATTAAATATTTACCAGCTGAGAAAGACTGCAGTGCCACTTTCTGGTTATCTGTAGCTATATGAGAGGAGAGGAGGGCTTACCAGACCGGATAAATGACTAGAACATGACTGTTGGGAAATCTTTGAGCAGAGCTAATGTATGGGAACATTATTCATTCATTCATTCATTCATTCATTCATTCCCTCACTCACTTTTTCAATCATACTGATTCAAAAGGAGCATATCAGAGGAAGCACAGAATGATTTTGAATGGATATGAATCA